>NC_091461.1:122923364-123010864 GCF_027789765.1 Dendropsophus ebraccatus | reverse complement strand
GGGCTTCCCTCTCATCTCACAACCTATAAAGCTCAGAGCAGCTGTAAACAGTGTCTAGTTGTGCTGCTGTGTAATCCTCCTCTCCCCATCTTTTAAGGGATTTTCAGGGTGAAACCACTCTACTGATGGGGGGGGGGGAGACCCCTATAACACTATACTGATGAGGAGGAGACCTCTATACGAGTATACTGATGAGGAGGAGACCTCTATACCAGTATACTGATGAGGAGGAGACCTCTATACGAGTATACTGATGAGGAGGAGACCTCTATACCAGTATACTGATGGGGGGAGACTCCTATACCAGTATACTGATGAGGAGACGAGTATACTGATGAGGAGGAGACCCCTATACCAGTATACTGATGGGGGGAGACCCCTATACCAGTATACTGATGAGGAGGAGACCCCTATAACACTATACTGATGAGGAGGAGACCCCCATACCAGTATACTGATGAGGAGGAGACCTCTATACCAGTATACTGATGAGGAGGAGACCTCTATACCAGTATACTGATGAGGAGGAGACCTCTATACCAGTATACTGATGAGGAGGAGACCTCTATACCAGTATACTTATGGGGGGAGACCCCTATGCCAGTATACTGATGGGGGGAGACCTCTATACCAGTATACTGATAAGGAGGAGACCTCTATACCAGTATACTGATGAGGAGGAGACCCCTATACCAATATACTGATGGGGGGAGACCCCTATACCAGTATACTGATGAGGAGGAGACCCCTATACCAGTATACTGATGAGGAGGAGACCCCTATACCAGTATACTGATGAGGAGACCCCTATACCAGTATACTGATGAGGAGGAGACCCCTATACCAGTATACTGATGAGGAGGAGACCCCTATACCAGTATACTGATGAGGAGGAGACCTCTATACCAGTATACTGATGAGGAGGAGACCCCTATACCAGTATACTGATGAGGAGGAGACCACTATACCAGTATACTGATGAGGAGGAGACCCCTATAACAGTATACTGATGGGGGGAGACCCCTATACCAGTATACTGATGAGGAGGAGACCCCTATACCAGTATACTGATGAGGAGGAGACCCCTATACCAGTATACTGATGAGGAGGAGACCTCTATACCAGTATACTGATGAGGAGGAGACCCCTATACCAGTATACTGATGAGGAGGAGACCCCTATACCAGTATACTGATGGGGGGAGACCCCTATACCAGTATACTGATGGGGGGAGACCCCTATACCAGTATACTGATGGGGGGAGACCCCTATACCAGTATACTGATGAGGAGGAGACTCCTATAACACTATACTGATGAGGAGGAGACCCCTATACTAGTATACTGATGAGGAGGAGACCCCTATACCAGTATACTGATGAGGAGGAGACCCCTATAACAGTATACTGATGGGGGGAGACCCCTATACCAGTATACTGATGAGGAGGAGACCCCTATACCAGTATACTGATGAGGAGGAGACCCCTATACCAGTATACTGATGAGGAGGAGACCCCTATAACAGTATACTGATGGGGGGAGACCCCTATACCAGTATACTGATGAGGAGGAGACCTCTATACCAGTATACTGATGAGGAGGAAACCCCTATACCAGTATACTGATGAGGAGGAGACCTCTATACCAGTATACTGATGAGGAGGAGACCCCTATACCAGTATACTGATGAGGAGGAGACCCCTATACCAGTATACTGATGGGGGGAGACCCCTATACCAGTATACTGATGGGGGGAGACCCCTATACCAGTATACTGATGAGGAGGAGACTCCTATAACACTATACTGATGAGGAGGAGACCCCTATACTAGTATACTGATGAGGAGGAGACCCCTATAACACTATACTGATGAGGAGGAGACCCCCATACCAGTATACTGATGAGGAGGAGACCCCTATAACTATACTGAGGGGGGGCCGTGTGTGCAGTGGATTTTTAGAGTTGTCTGGTTTTTGCACTGTCCTCACATAGAAGAGGCTGATCGGTGAGGCTGACAGGAGTTGGTCCCCTGCTGATCTTATATTGATGGCCTCTCCTCTAAATAAGCCATTAAAGGGGCACTCCACTCAGACATAACTTCTGATATGTTGCTGCTCATGGTGAGACTAACAATTCCTTCCATACTTGTTATTATCTATTCAGTCTTCTTCCCCCAGTTCTCAGCTGCTGCTTTCTGCTGAAGACACAAAAATCTGTGTGTGAGCTTTTCTCTCTGTCTCCCCCTCCTCCCCCTACCTTCTGAGACAGCTGATGTAAACAAGCCCCTGGCTGGCTGTATCTGCAACTTTGCAGCTTCTTTTTAATGCTGGGAGGGTTATTCTGAGGTCAAGTTGTTAATGAAATCACTGTGATTAACCCTCCCAGAATTACAAAGAAGCTACAATGTTGCAGATAAAGCCTGCCAGGGACTTGTTTACGTCAGTCGTCTCAGAAGGGAGAGGGTAGAGCGACCCTGATAGGTGAGGTAGTGGTGGATGCTAAGGGGGGGGCATTGTCGGGGTGACCTGTATTGTTATTACTGGTGGTCCAGCTTTCTAGGATGTAGAAGCCGCCGCTGAGCCTGGACTTGTTTGTGGTGGAGTATAAGCGGTGTTACTCCTCCATTGTCCTGTCCCCGCTCCTGACGCTTCCTCTTTCCTGCTGATGATTTATCGGCTTTATAAATAGTTTCCCTTCAGATTCCTCCTCCCCTGGCCGTCTCCACGGCTGGGATGGCGGCTTCTTCGGACGTTGCCAGGGCCGCCGCTTATGTAACCGCTGGCTGCTTTATTTCTCGGTCTCTGTTTAGAGGAAAAGTTTAAACAATCGGAAAGGTTTAGTCACTGGGCTCCCCTGGACACTCACACTCACACTCACAGCTTTCTTGGGGATTTTTTTTTTTCTCTTTCATCATTTCCGGGATTCCCCTCTGTCTCAAAATTCAGGTTTAAAGGGAATCTGTGATTAGGTTTATGCTGCCTTAAAGGGGCACTCAGATTTTTTTATTTTTTTTTTAGATCAACGGGTGTCACAAAGTTAAATAGATTTGTAAATGACTTCTATTAAAAATAATATTCCAGTACTTATCAGCTGCTATATGTCCTGCAGGAAGTGGTGTATTCTCTGTAGTCTGACACAGTGCTCTCTGCTGCCACCTCTGTCCATGTCAGGAACTGTCCAGAGCAGCAGCAAATCCCCATAGAAAACCTCTCCTGCTCTGGACAGTTCCTGACATGGAAGATTAAAAGGCTCAATTTTTAATGTATAACCTGGTTGGCACCGGCCCAGCACCCCCAGTACACAGACACCCCCTCCCCTAGGTGACAGGCCCAGCACCCCCAGTACACAGACACCCCCTCCCCTGGGTGACAGGCCCAGCACCCCCAGTACACAGACACCCCCTCCCCTCGGTGACAGGCCCAGCACCCCCAGTACACAGACACCCCCTCCCCTAGGTGACAGGCCCAGCACCCCCAGTACACAGACACCCCCTCCCCTAGGTGACAGGCCCAGCACCCCCAGTACACAGACACCCCCTCCCCTGGGTGACAGGCCCAGCACCCCCAGTACACAGACACCCCCTCCCCTGGGTGACAGGCCCAGCACCCCCAGTACACAGACACCCCCTCCCCTCGGTGACAGGCCCAGCACCCCCAGTACACAGACACCCCCTCCCCTAGGTGACAGGCCCAGCACCCCCAGTACACAGACACCCCCTCCCCTGGGTGACAGGCCCAGCACCCCCAGTACACAGACACCCCCTCCCCTGGGTGACAGGCCCAGCACCCCCAGTACACAGATACCCCCTCCCCTGGGTGACAGGCCCAGCACCCCCAGTACACAGACACCCCCTCCCCTCGGTGACAGGCCCAGCACCCCCAGTACACAGACACCCCCTCCCCTGGGTGACAGGCCCAGCACCCCCAGCCGTCACTGCCTGATGACTAATGGGATTTATAAAGACAGCGACTCTTCCCAGGGGTTCTTCAGTGTTAGATAAACATGGCTGCTCTCTCCCAGAGACAGCACCGCACCGTACTGTTCCATTGAAGTGAATGGAGCTTAATTGCACACCACACCTGACCTGGAGACAAGAGCGGTGCTAACTCTGGGAGACAGCGGCCATGTTTTTCTAATGCTGGAGAACCCTTTTAAGTCTTCAGAGGGGAAAACTGGTGAAAAATGGCGTATACAGGTGACCTGATGGGCAGGGATCCTGCCGCTCCTTATGTACACACAGATTATCCGGTAGTCACCTGAGATGACCGCCACGCCTTAGGATCTATTACATCCTTTTTCATGTTCTTTTTTGTTTTATTTTATTTGCACTTGCCTGTGTTGGCGGACGTCGCCTTTTACAGAACTTTTCCTGGACGTTACTTATTAGATTTCCTCCTTCCTAGACCTGAGTAAGATGGCTGCGATTGTGTTACGTCCACGGTGCAGCAGACGGGATCGGTATAGACGCCGGTATAAGCCGTGATTACAGTGCGGGTCACCGGTGAACTGCAGGATTTATCCAGAGCCGACTGATTATCTGAACGTTTATCTCTATAAATCCTTCTCTACTGCCGGAATCGGGAAGACTCCGTACGGCCGTTACTACTATATGTAACCTAGAACCTGCTACTGTACGGCCGTTACTACTATATGTAACCTATAACCTGCTACTGTACGGCCGTTACTATTATATGTAACCTATAACCTGCTACTGTACGGCCGTTACTACTATATGTAACCTATAACCTGCTACTGTACGGCCGTTACTATTATATGTTACATATATAACCTGCTACTGTACGGCCGTTACTACTATATGTAACCTATAACCTGCTACTGTACGGCCGTTACTACTATATGTAACCTATAACCTGCTACTGTACGGCCGTTACTATTATATGTTACATATATAACCTGCTACTGTACGGCCGTTACTATTATATGTTACATATATAACCTGCTACTGTACGTCCGTTACTACTATATGTAACCTATACCCTGCTACTGTACGGCCGTTACTATTATATGTTACATATATAACCTGCTACTGTACGTCCGTTACTACTATATGTAACCTATAACCTTCTACTGTACGGCCGTTACTATTATATGTTACATATATAACCTGCTACTGTACGGCTGTTACTACTATATGTAACCTATAACCTGCTACTGTACGGCCGTTACTACTATATGTAACCTATAACCTGCTACTGTACGGCCGTTACTATTATATGTTACATATATAACCTGCTACTGTACGGCCGTTACTATTATATGTTACATATATAACCTGCTACTGTACGTCCGTTACTACTATATGTAACCTATAACCTGCTACTGTACGGCCGTTACTATTATATGTTACATATATAACCTGCTACTGTACGGCCGTTACTATTATATGTTACATATATAACCTGCTACTGTACGGCCGTTACTACTATATGTAACCTATAACCTGCTACTGTACGGCCGTTACTATTATATGTAACCTATAACCTGCTACTGTACGGCCGTTGCTACTATATGTAACCTATAACCTGCTACTGTACGGCCGTTACTATTATGTTACATATATAACCTGCTACTGTACGGCTGTTACTACTATATGTAACCTATAACCTGCTACTGTACGGCCGTTACTACTATATGTAACCTATAACCTGCTACTGTACGGCCGTTACTATTATATGTTACATATATAACCTGCTACTGTACGGCCGTTACTATTATATGTTACATATATAACCTACTACTGTACGTCCGTTACTACTATATGTAACCTATACCCTGCTACTGTACGGCCGTTACTATTATATGTTACATATATAACCTGCTACTGTACGGCCGTTACTACTATATGTAACCTATAACCTGCTACTGTACGGCCGTTACTATTATATGTAACCTATAACCTGCTACTGTACGGCCGTTGCTACTATATGTAACCTATAACCTGCTACTGTACGGCCGTTACTATTATATGTTACATATAACCTGCTACTGTACGGCCGTTACTACTATATGTAACCTATACCCTGCTACTGTACGGCCGTTACTATTATATGTTACATATATAACCTGCTACTGTATGGACGTTACTACTATATGTAACCTATAACCTGCTACTGTACGGCCGTTACTATTATATGTTACATATATAACCTGCTACTGTACGGCCGTTACTATTATATGTTACATATAACCTGCTACTGTACGGCCGTTACTACTATATGTAACCTATACCCTGCTACTGTACGGCCGTTACTATTATATGTTACATATATAACCTGCTACTGTATGGACGTTACTACTATATGTTACATATATATCCTGCTACCTCTGTTACATATATATCCTGCTACGTCTCACATCTCGTCTTCTCACCCACAAGGGTCGATGTTTTTTTGGCATCTTGCTAGAGAAATCTCAGCCCGTTTTCTTCTCTCTGGGGAGAAGTAACGTGACGTGTTATTGGGAAGTCATTGTGTTCTGCAGAGCGTCGCATTGTACCATGTAAGGGATCTGTGGATAGGTGGGTTATCTTAGCGTGCAGATGTCTTACAATAATAGTGCCAGCCAAAAGGAAGGCATTACCTTACAGGAGCGAGAGCCGAGCCAAGGGTGGGGACACTGTCTATAACATAGCAGCATTTCTATGTACGGCTGGGATTTTTCTTTCAAATGAGCTGGTTTCCGAACGTTATATTGATTTGCAATTTTATATAAAAATCTCCAGTCTTCCAGTACTTCTCATCTACTGTATGTCCTGCAGGAAGTGGTATATTCTCTCCAGTCTGACACAGTGCTCTCTGCTGCCACCTCTGTCCATGTCAGGAACTGTCCAGAGCAGGAGAGGTTTTCTATGGGGATTTGCTGCTGTTCTGGACAGTTGTCAGACTGAAGAGAATACACCACTCCCTTCAGGACATACAGCAGCTCATAAGTACTGGAAAACTGAATATTTTTAAATAGAAGTAAATTACAAATCTACAGAACTTTCTGACACCAGCTGATTTGAAAGGAAAAGATTTTCTCTAGAAATTTTCTTTCTAAAAATATATATACACAGTGAGAGGTGACCGTGTGGTATGTGTTGTTTACCCTGCGGTCCGGTTGGGTTTGGCTTCTCGGTGTACCACAGCTGTGTATAGTGTGTGCGTGTATGTATGTGTGTGTGTATATATATATATATATATATATATATATATATATATATATATATATATATATATATACACACTCACCGGCCACTTTATTAGGTACACCATGCTAGTAACGGGTCGGACCCCCTTTTGCCTTCAGAACTGCCTCAATTCTTGGTGGCATAGATACAACAAGGTGCTGGAAGCTTCCTCAGAGATTTTGGTCCATAGTGACATGATGACATCACACAGTTGCCGCAGATTTGTCGGCTGCACATCCATGATGCCAATCTCCCGTTCCACCACATCCCAAAGATGCTCTATTGGATTGAGATCTGGTGACTGTGGAGGCCATTGGAGTACAGTGACCTCATTGTCATGTTCAAGAAACCAGTCTGAGATGCTTCTAGCTTTATGACATGGCGCATTATCCTGCTGAAAGTAGCCATCAGATGTTGGGTCCATTGTGGTCATAAAGGGATGGACATGGTCAGCAACAATACTCAGGTAGGCTGTGGCGTTACAACCATGCTCAATTGGTACCAAGGGGCCCAAAGAGTGCCAAGAAAATATTCCCCACACCGTGACACCACCACCACCAGCCTGAACCGTTGATACAAGGCAGGATGGATCCATGCTTTCATGTTGTTGACGCCAAATTCTGACCCTACCATCCGAATGTCGCAGCAGAAATCGAGACTCATCAGACCAGGCAACGTTTTTCCAATCTTCTACTGTCCAATTTCGATGATCTTGTGCAAATTGTAGCCTCAGTTTCCTGTTCTTAGCTGAGCGGAGTGGCCCCCGGTGTGGTCTTCTGCTGCTGTAGCCCATACTGTGTACTGTGTGTTCAGAGATGCTCTTCTGCCTACCTTGGCTGTAACGGTTGGCTATTTGAGTCACTGTTGCCTTTCTATCAGCTGGAACCAGTCTGCCCATTCTCCTCTGACCTCTGGCATCAACAAGGCATTTCCGCCCACAGAACTGCCGCTCACTGGATGGTTTTTCTTTTTCGGACCATTCTCTGTAAACCCTAGAGATGGTTGTGCGTGAAAATCCCAGTAGATCAGCAGTTTCTGAAATACTCAGACCAGCCCTTCTGGCACCAACAACCATGCCACGTTCAAAGGCCTCAAATCACCTTTCTTCCCCATACTGATGCTCGGTTTGAACTGCAGGAGATTGTCTTGACCATGTCTACATGCCTAAATGCACTGAGTTGCCGCCATGTGATTGGCTGATTAGAAATTAAGTGGTAACGTGCAGTTGGACAGGTGTACCTAATAAAGTGGCCGGTGAGTGTGTATATATATATGTGTGTGTATATATTACAGTAAGAGGTACGGGAGTCTCTGGTATTCATGTGGGCAGCTTAGAATGGATGGAAGGAATAAATAAGCAGTAAGTGTTACACAATTCTTTGGTGTGATGTTCTTCATGTCCGTGAATCGTCATCTCACATGGAGTCCGGTTATCGGCCGCGTTCAGTGTAAGCACCTGGGCCTCTGGGCCGGCCATAGATGATCTTCGGCTGAACCTGCTGATCTCGGCAGAAGCACCGGCCGTTTGATATGTATAACGTGTATACAGCTGCAGGGACTTCTCCTTCATGGCACATACTTTGGGGGAAAGCAGGATTGGTAATATTGGATTTCACTAAACAGATGTCTGGCAGCGGCTTATTCCCCATGGAGAAGGCGTGCATGCTCAGCTATGAGGCGAGACAGCGATGAGGGGGGCCAACAAGTAGTGACCGGTGCGGAACACAGAAGCCGTCAGAATAAGAGCAGCAGGGATCAATAAGATGAGGAGGACTTCGCTCCTTAAAGGGCTTATCCAGGCTTAGAAAAACATGGCCGCTTTCTTCCAGAAAGTTGAGTTGTAACCTGAGGACAGGGGTGGCTACAAAGAAAGTAGCTTTGTCTTTAACTTTTTTAAAGAGGTATCCAGCCTTAAAAAATCCTTTTCTTTCAAATCAACTTGTGTCAGAAACCTATATAGATTTGTAATTTTACTTCTGTTTAAAAATCTCCAGTCTACCAGTACTTATCAGCTGCTGTATGTCCTGCATGAAGTGGTTTATTCTCTCCAGTGTGATACAGTGCTCTCTGCTGCCACCTCTGTCCATGTCAGGAACTGTCCAGAGCAGGAGAGGTTTTCTATGAGGATTTGCTGCTGCTCTGGACAGTTCCTGACATGGACAGAGGTGGCAGCAGAGAGCACTGTGTCAGACTGGAGAGAATAAACCACTTACTGCAGGACATACAGCAGCTGATAAGTACTGGAAGACTGGAGATAGTTAAATACAAGTAAATTACAAATCTATATAACTTTCTGACATCAAAGTCAAATAAGAAGATGAATTATGGAGAAATACTGTGACCCGTGCCGCACTAGATCCTGGAGGGAAAGGCAGAGTGAGTGGGCCGCAGTGTCATCTGGTGTTGCCCATACAGACAGGAATGAGTGGCGTTGTAGTAAGTAAATGTCAGTGGGTGTAACGCTCTGCGTCTGTGTCTGCAGGCTCCAGAAATAGAACAGCAGTTTCATATCTGCGTATTATAGGTCCATGGTTACACCCGAATTACAGCAAAGTAAGAGATTGTAGGTGAAGGGGCCCGAACTCCCAGCATCAGGACGGACCTAAGATCCTGGGGGGGCACCTAGACACTTGGTGCAAGAATCTGCCTGTAATATAATTGTGTGACACTGGCCTTACGGTAAGGGCTACAGAAGTGCGGGCGAATAAGAGCGAGCAGCATGGGATTACCGGGGACTGAAGAAGTTGGATGCAGCTCTAAGGCTGCTAGGAAAACATGGTGACGGCCAAAGGCTATAGGCTGTGTCCAGCAGGACTCTCTAGGGCGGCAACCAACTTCTTCAGACACCGCTAATGGAGTGCCACACACTCAGGTTCGCTTATATGTAATCAGGATGTTTTTATAGTGGCCAGTGGCCATCCACCGTCTTTAGTGTCCGTTCACACTACGAAATTTTTGTGTATTTTCAAGCGGAGTTCACGGCGAGGACTCCGCTTGAAGTTCCACCTTAGTCATTGATTCAGTAGGACGTCTCTCGGGCACTCCGCCCAAAGAATTGGTGCTTGTTTCTTTATCATTGTATTATGTTTCTTCATCATCCTATTACGTTTCCTTAACGTCATATTATGTTTCTTTATCGTTGTATTCGGTTTCTGTCTCATCAGATGCCGTCTCTCCGTTAAGAATCAGCCTATCAGCAATGGACGCCAAGTCCTCACTCCAGAGTTCCCACATTTCCACCGATTCTGCATCCACCATAAACAATGAAGACTTTGTCTTAGTTGATGGATCTTCGAATGTGGACGACAAACCTCAGCTCAAGGTGCGTACCGTACGGGGGTGAGAGGGGGGTGAGTTATCGGTATTGTTAGGAAGAGCTACAGGAGGGTCAGCGAGGACCCTGGGGAGGGCAGGGAAGAGATCCGACATCCCGACCAACAGCAGCTTTCTACCCCAGTAACTAGACAAGGAAGTATTGGGGGGCACAAGGCCAAAACATTAGTAGTAGGCGGCAGCTGGATTCAGCCAGTTATAGGGATAATCGTGTCCTGTAAATTATTGATGACCAGAGAGGGTCCGTCCTCTGTATTACCCTCCAGTCCTAAACAGATTGGAGCCTGAGGTGTAATGCTGCATCTCTGCATAGCGGCTCTGCCTGCAGTATTGCAGCCGACCCTAGTCACTTGAATGGGACCCTTATGCAGCTCCCTGCCCAGATGGATAGGCTAGGTTCACACTGCGTTTTCAGCATCCGTTTAACGGATCCGTTTTTTTTAACGTCCAGAAAAATAGGGTCAGCAACGTTTTTTTTGTCCGTTTTGGTCCGTCAAAAAAAACGGATCCGTTTTTTTTTTTATAATGGAAGTCAATGGAAAAACGGATGCACACAAATGAATCCGTTTTTTGCAATCCGTTTTTTATGCGTTTTTTTCAAAAAACGGATGCGTTAAACGGATGCTGAAAACGCAGTGTGAACCTAGCCATAGCAGGGCACATCCTTACCGGGCACATCCTTACCTGCCCCTGCCCAGATGGATAGCAGGGCACATGGTAACGTGCCCCCTGTCCAGATGGACAGCTGGTCACATCCTTACTTGCCCCCTGCCCAGAAGGATAGCCAGGCACATCCTTGCCTTTTGCTGCCCAGATGGATAGCTGGGCACATCCTAACCTGCTCCTTGCCCAGATGGATAGCCGGGCACATCCTTACCTGCTGCTGTCCAGATGGATAGCTGGTCACATCCTTACCTGCTCCTTGCCCAGATGGATAGCTGGGCACATCCTTACCTGCTCCTTGCCCAGATGGATAGCCGGGCACATCCTTACCTGCTCCTTGCCCAGATGGATAGCCGGGCACATCCTTACCTGCCCCTGCCCAGATGGATAGCAGGGCACATGGTAACGTGCCCCCTGTCCAGATGGACAGCTGGGCACATCCTTACTTGCCCCCTGCCCAGAAGGATAGCCAGGCACATCCTAACCTGCTCCTTGCCCAGATGGATAGCTGGTCACATCCTTACCTGCTCCTTGCCCAGATGGATAGCTGGGCACATCCTTACCTGCTCCTTGCCCAGATGGATAGCCGGGCACATCCTTACCTGCTCCTTGCCCAGATGGATAGCTTGTTACATCCTTACCTGCTCCTTGCCCAGATGGATAGCCGGTCACATCCTTACCTGCTCCTTGCCCAGATGGATAGCCGGTCACATCCTTACCTGCTTCTTGCCCAGATGGATAGCTTGTTACATCCTTGCCTGCTGCTGCCCAGATGGGTAGCCGGTCACATCCTTGCCTGCTGCTGCCCAGGTGGATAGCCGGGCACAACTTCACCTCGTACGGCACCTGTGGACTGACATCTATATTATCTTTGAGCTGGAGTATATTCTGAGTTGGTGGCAGAGGCCGTGTCCCTTCTGTAATGTGCCACCGCACCCTGGGGGAAAAATGTGAAAAGCCAAAAGAAATTGCCAGAAGGCTGCAGTTTTATAGGTATGAACCGAAGCCAAGGCTGGCTATTCAAGAAAACAATACCGCGGTGTAGAGACAGTGGTGGAACCTCGGCGTTTATTACTTTTACTCTGAACAGTTTCCTTAGAATATCCCCAATCACTTAGTTCTATTGCTGCTGAGCGGTTGTACGTGACAGCGTGATGGAGAGTTTGTCTTATTTCCAGCACAAGCTCCATGTCTACACAGTGACAGAATAGTTGTCTCTCGTGTCTCCGCTGTTCCTGCCAAATCCAGCAGGTTATTTACTTAAAGCAACACTGTACCCACAATCTGACCCCCCCCCCCCACTTGTACCTTCTGATAGCTGCTTTTAATCCAAGATCTGTCCTGGGGTCCGTTCGGCAGGGGATGCAGTTATTGTCCTAAAAACAACTTTTAATCCTGCAGCGCTGTGTCTAACGGCCGGGGCTTACATTTGTATATGCATTAGGCTGGCACCACCTCTCTGTCCTTCCTCCTCACCCTCCTCAGCATTAGGAATACTCCAGGCAGATTGCTTCCTATTCCCCACCTGTGTGCATAAAGAACATGGGCTGGATTGTTAATACACCTGTGCAAAGCTCAAACAGCAGTAAATGTTCCTGGATCCTTCCTAATGATGAGGAGGAAGGACGGAGAGGGTGTGCCAGCCTAATGCATATACAAATGTAAGCCCTGGCCGTTTGACACAGCGCTGCTGGATTAAAAGTTGTTTTTAGGACAGTAACTGCATCTCCTGCCGAACGGACCCCCAGGACAGATCTTGGATTAAAAGCAGCTATCCGAAGGTACAATTGGTTTGGGGGGACAGATTGTGGGTACAGAGTCGCTTTAAGAATCTGGCATCGGAGCAGTCACTTACAGAGCGAAGTCTGGTGGATGAGCTGCGGTCGGGGTTGTCAGATGTCTGGATGTCATAGTTCTCATCTCCTTGGGCTCCCGGCTGCCAAGCACGTTTACCAATATGGCTGCTTGTAGTATTCATACTAGGTTAGTCGGTGCCAGCAGACCCGGGTCCTGACTTCAGACCGAAAGCATATATCACGGGAAAGTCCACGGCACACAGGTTCAACGTGAAGAAATAAGTGTTTATTCAAATTATGCAGCAATCCAGTACGCAACGTTTCGGTAGCTTCTTGCCACGCTTGAAAATGGTGGCAAGAAGCTACCGAAACGTTGCGTACTGGATTGCTGCATGATTTGAATAAACACTTATTTCTTCACGTTGAACCTGTGTGCCGTGGACTTTCCCGTGATATATATATATGTGTATATATATATAATATATATATATAATAGTATGCCCTTAGTATAGTGTGTATATAGGCCACAGTATTCACCCATCAGCCATGATAATAAAACCACTGACCAGTGTGGTGGGGTGTTACCGATATGTGGTGGTTAGTATTTCCCCGCTGTCTGAGGAGGGGCAACCAGCGGGCACAGGGACTGAGGGACTATTCACACGTCCGTAGTGCATCAGCCATGGGCTGGGCTTTTTCTGTGCAACGTGTACACAGCTACAGGGATGTAAACGGGGCCATTGAAATCTATTGGCCCAATGTTCTGTCCACAACTACAGAAAGAAGCTGGCGTGGGAATAGGGCCTGTCTGGTCTGAACCCACAGAGAGCCGATGTAGTATAGAAAGATGTCAGATCCCGCCGGCATCACTGCTCACCGTGTATGGAGCCACAGGCCGTCATTGTGTCCGTGCTGAGACCCGTCCATCACCGTACAGGCCGACAGGAATCTGGGCAATGCTATGCTGGCATCATGTGGATGTGACACCCATCACCCACATAACTGTTGTACATAATAATCCCCCCCATCATGACACGAGGGTGTACTATGGGGAGAAGACAAGATGGCGGGGCAATGTCATGGGCAACGTTCTGCTAGAGACCTTATGTGACACCTTCCACCCACCTGACCATTGTACAGTCCTAGGGGGAAATTTTATTGTACAGTCCCTTGTCGTCCATAGCAGCCAATCACAGCCCCCAAAGCAACCAATCACAGCTCAGCTTTCACTTTACCAGAGCTCATGATATTTAAAAAGCGGAGCTGTGATTGGTTGCTGTGGGAGCTGTAATTGGTTGCTATGGACAACAAGGGACTGTACGATATTTTTCTCCCTCTTATGATGGTGGGATTATTTAATGGCAGCGGCCCCTTTCAGCAGGGTATCTCCCGGGGGCCACACTGTACACTGTATGAAGGTGGTGTCTCCAGATCTCGGTCAGATCAGTCATCTGTGGAGGCCGCACATCATACATCACACATCACACCTCACATATCATCCTCACACCTCATACTCACACATCACACCACACACCTCACACACATCATACTCACACTTCACACACATCATACCTCACACCTCATACTCACACATCACACCACACACCTCACACACATCATACTCACACCTCACACACATCATACCTCACACCTCATACTCACACATCACATCACACACCTCACACACATCATACCTCACACCTCATACTCACACATCACACCACACACCTCACACACATCATACTCACACCTCATACTCACACATCACACCACACACCTCACACACATCATACCTCACACCTCATACTCACACATCGCATCACACACCTCACACACATCATACCTCACACCTCATACTCACACATCACACCTCACACATCACACCTCATACTCACACCTCACAGGTCACACCTCACACTCACACCTTATACTCACACCTCATACCTCATACTCACACCTCATACTCACAGGTCACACCTCATACTCACAGGTCACACCTCATACTCACACCTCATACTCACACCTCATACTCACACCTCATACTCACACCTCATACTCACACCTCACACCTCATACTCACACCTCACACCTCATACTCACACCTCACACCTCATAATCACACCTCACACCTCATACTCACACATCATACCTCATACTCACACATCACACCTCACACATCATACTCACACATCACACCTCACATATCATACTCACACCTCATACTCACACATCACACCACACACCTCACACACATCATACTCACACCTCACACACATCACACCTCACACCTCATACTCACACATCACACCTCACACACATCACACCTCACACCTCATACTCACACCTCACACCTCATACTCACACATCATACCTCATACTCACACATCACACCTCACACATCATACTCACACATCACACCTCACATATCATACTCACACCTCACACCTCATACTCACACATCACACCACACACCTCACACACATCATACTCACACCTCACACACATCACACCTCACACCTCATACTCACACCTCATACTCACACATCACACCTCACACACATCACACCTCACACCTCATACTCACACCTCATACTCACACATCACACCACACACCTCACACACATCATACCTCATACTCACACATCACACCACACACCTCACACACATCATACCTCACACCTCATACTCACACATCACACCACACACCTCACACACATCATACTCACACCTCACACATCATACTCACACCTCACACATCACACCTCACACATCACACCTCACACATCATACCTCACACCTCATACTCACACCTCATACTCACACCTCACAGGTCACACCTCACACTCACACCTCATACTCACACCTCACACCTCATACTCACACATCACACCTCATACTCACAGGTCACACCTCATACTCACACCTCACACCTCATACTCACACCTCATACTCACACCTCATACTCACACCTCACACCTCATACTCACACCTCATACATCACACCTCACACATCATACTCACACATCACATCACCCCTTGTGGGGTCCATGATGGCTCTGAGCTGTGAGGGCAGCCACTGGTTTGTGTGTGTAGTTATAATATAGTAGTCAGAATAATATCGGCCATGGTTATATGAGAAAGCTCGTCCCTTAATCGGCCATCAGTACCTCAGAGGACAGTGATATAACATGTCACCTTCTCCTCCTCACAGATAATGTCCAATGGAGATGAACAGCTGGAAAAGGCGATGGAAGAGATACTGAGAGATTCTGAGAAAAAGCAAAATGGCAACCAGGCGGGGTATGAGGGCGGTACACAACTGTACACTACTGACTCCAGCATGACCGCTGCCAGAAACCCTCCACTTACATTAATATTAGACCCCAACAGTACAGGTTAGTCATTGACTATTATAGTGGAGTTATAATAAGGGGCACCATGATGGATTATAGAGGTTGATATATCCTTATAGCGCACAGGGCGCTGGGCATGATGGTTATTTTCTCTCTATCATCCTAGGAGCCATTTCTGTCATGTTAGGAGTTTATTCCCTATGGTAAGTCGGTGCACTGGGGGCGGGACTTCCTCTCCCAGTGCACCAATCTGGCCCACTCCACTGATAATCATTAGAAGATGCGGGCCAACCAGGGTTGGATCGGTGCACGTCACCAGCGCACCAAAATGCCTTATTAGCACAGGGATTAAACTCCTAATATCATGAAAACGACACCAAGGATAAGGGCAAGAAACTTCTCTCTCTCCATCCTCAGTACCTTGTGCGCAATAAGGAGATATCAGCCTATCTTACCTGCTGATTCCCGAGGGCACTAATATAATATGCAAAGTAATGAAAATATGCAAAGTAATGATCATTTGTAGGCAGTAAGAGTGATGTCAGTGGTGCCTGGCTTATTTTTAAAGAGTCTCTGTCAGCAGGTGTATGGCCTCCTATCTCAGGGAAGTATAAAATAGTGACAGAGAAGCTGAACAGAATGATGTATCATTTACACTGCTCTGTGCAGCTGATTCTGAGATCTCCTCCTGAATAACATGGACAATAAGTAGTCCTCTCCATTATGTGCATGAGCTCAGTAGTCCTGGATATTCATGAGAAGCAGAAAACTCCGCCCTTCAGCTGCTGATTGGCAGTTGACTGCCTATACACAGCCTACATAGTTAGCTGTCAATCAGCAGCTGTAGGTCAGGGGAAGGGGTGTGGCAAGAATCCTATTCTCCTGCATATTAGGAGAACTGCTGAACACAATGATGTAAGTAATACACCAATCTGTCACTATTTTATGCTGCTCTCATTTGAGGTGGAATAAACCTAGTGACCGATTAGATTCCCTTTTTTGACTGTGGATGAATATAAAATGTCTGTATTAAGGTTTTATTTTCTTCCCTACATTTGTTTGACTTATTTTTTCTTCTTCCAGAGGTTCCTGTACAGAGCCCCAGACTGACTGCAAACCCTCCAGAAGAGGAAAGTGTCTCCTTTCACAAACTCTCATATTTAGGTCATATGAAGGTTTCGGCTCCGCGCAGCGAGACAGAAGCCCTGCGGGCCATGTCCTCCATGAGAACGCATTGTTCGTCTCCGATCACTGTCACACTCTACGTCCCCAATGTTGCTGAGGGCTCCGTCAGGTGAGATAATAACGTATGGAAAGATATAGGCTGGGGTGTCCTATATATCATGGTGTAGGCTGCCTCATTTGCATAGGGAAGAAAGTACAGATTTTGAGAAAAAAAGGCGCTGAGGATCAAGGTAAGAAACTTAAATCTCCTCAGCGTCCTGTGCACTACAGGGACATAACTGCAGGTTAGAGACTTCTATACTGCTCTTAGTTCCCCTTTAAGGAGGAAGGTGTGCCCCTTTATTCTCCAACTTTAAAGTCATGTTAAACTATGTCTTGTACCTATTCTTCTCTGTCTGTCAGACTACAGTTAGGTAGAGCCCCTGTCGTAATGAGGACAGAGGTTAATGTTTCCCCTAGTGAATGCAGCTACAGAGCCCATTCTCAGCCACCAGTCTATTCATTCTTCTCAGGGCTTCCAGAATATACCGAATGTAGAGCTCAGCTTTGTATGGAAGTCGTGTAGACAGTGAGTGGAGCAGTGGCTGAGCTCATGTACCGTCACTCCATTCACTCAGGACACAGGTGACCTCTGCTCCCACCACTATTGGAGGGGATAACTAATGGGCACTGTCTTAAAAAAAAAAAAAAAAAAATGCATACATGGAGCCGCACCAGACTGGCTGTGTACATGCCACCCTTCGCCTGCAGATGGGATACATACATGGAGCAGCACCAGACTGGCTGTGTACATGCCACCCTTCGCCTGCAGATGGGATACATACATGGAGGATGCACCAGACTGGCTGTGTACATGCCACCCTTCGCCTGCAGATAGGATACATACATGGAGGCCGCACCAGAGTGCCTGTGTACATTCCACACCCCCACCTGCAGATAGGATACATACATGGAGGCCGCACCAGACTGGCTGTGTACATGCCACCCCCCACCTGCAGATAGGATACATACATGGAGGCCGCACCAGACTGGCTGTGTACATGCCACCCCTCACCTGCAGATGGGATACATACATGGATGCCGCACCAGACTGGCTGTGTACATGCCACCCCCCACCTGCAGATAGGATACATACATGGAGGCCGCACCAGACTGGCTGTGTACATGCCACCCCTCACCTGCAGATAGGATACATACATGGAGGCCGCACCAGAGTGCCTGTATACATTCCACACCCCCACCTGCAGATGGGATACATACATGGAGGCCGCACCAGACTGGCTGTGTACATTCCACACCCCCACCTGCAGATGGGATACATACATGGAGGCCGCACCAGACTGGCTGTGTACATGCCACCCCCCACCTGCAGATAGGATACATACATGGAGGCCGCACCAGACTGGCTGTGTACATGCCACCCCTCACCTGCAGATGGGATACATACATGGATGCCGCACCAGACTGGCTGTGTACATGCCACCCCCCACCTGCAGATAGGATACATACATGGAGGCCGCACCAGACTGGCTGTGTACATGCCACCCCTCACCTGCAGATAGGATACATACATGGAGGCCGCACCAGAGTGCCTGTATACATTCCACACCCCCACCTGCAGATGGGATACATACATGGAGGCCGCACCAGACTGGCTGTGTACATTCCACACCCCCACCTGCAGATGGGATACATACATGGAGGCCGCACCAGACTGGCTGTGTACATGCCACCCCTAACCTTTTGACTTCACAAATGTAATTACTTGTGCAATATCCTGCGTTAAAGGGGAACTGCATATGAAATAACAGATCTATCTGAACACGTTTTACCGATCTGACCTTCTGCCCTCTCATTTATGACCGCTCCTATTTGCATGTCATTTTTCTCCTGTCGTTTCTGTGACTTTTATATGCTGCAGTGTAGTAACACACGGTTCCGGGAAGCATTGCCAATCTGCATTGTTCTCTCCAGATCTTATTACAACAAACCTCTTCTGTTTTCATGGTGGGAAACTTGTAAAATACAGTAAAGCTCCGTTTTAGAGAAGCATAAAAGAATAAAGGCTATTGTAGCTTCATTGTACGGTAACACCCCACATATCTCCGGAGTCTGGGGAGGGAGCGAGCAGCTGTCATCACCTGACACCCTCTTCTCTTCCTATTAGTCGGATTGACATATAGTGCATAGACTGACGCTCCCAGCACTTGACTCCTCTTACTCTGTATTAGTCGCCCTTGAATGGTGTAGATGATGTCGACCTTCTTCTTCTCTCTGCTCTATAATCTTTCACAGCGCTGACTATACAAAGTGATGGGTGGCGTACACATGAGTGACTAGTCGCAGGTTGCATCTCCTGAGAATATCACTTTAGGCCGTGTTCACCCATCAGATTTTTTAAAACAAGATCAGCCGTTGTCATAAAAGAATGTGCTGCAATGAAATCGTTGTTTGCTACGGCCGTGGAAATAATTTACACTGCCATTCTGCATTGAAATGCAATTTTCAGTGCAACAATGGCCATTGTCTAAATGTTGTGAACATAGCCTTATGCTTAAAACTGTAAAGCCTTGTTGCCACCACATTTTTTCTGCATGTATTCCGGGGCAGATTATGTGCAGGACGTCTCCTATTGTCTTCAGAGGGAAAAAATGCCCCAATCTTCCAGTGAAATTCAAAACCTAGATTAGCCAATCGTCATTGAAGACCCCAGTACATATGCATACATGGCGGGTAGGTAGGCGCCTAGCAGAAGGAGACATTCACCTCATAGGGAGTCACAGAAACCCTCTACTATATGTATTTACTATCAGACAACAATCAGTCCATTAAAGTGACCCTGTCCCCCCCTTTGTGCATTCTGACATCTCTACACAGGTGTAAAGGGTAAATTTAGCGTTTTTCATACCTTATTTCATATCATACGTCATGGTGTTTGTTCAAGTAAAAAGTGTACTTTTATCAACTGCAGTTTGTATTAAGTGGGCGTGGCCTCGCGGCATTAGCGCCACTTAGCCCCGGCCACAATGGTACCGTTGGCCCTCTAGACCTTTCGGCCAGCCTGTTGCCGGCGAGGGGGTGGGGCCAACTGTGCCGTTGTGGGTGGGGTTAAGTGGCGCTAATGCCGCGATTCCCCGTTCACTTAACACAATCTGTAATTGATAAAAGATGACTTTTTACTTGAACAAGCACCATGACGTATGATATAAAATAAGGTATGAAAACCGCTAAATTTACCCTTTACTTCTGTGTAGAGATGTCAGAATGCACAAAGGGGGTGACAGTGTCACTTTAAAGTCATTGTACCTGCTGGGAACCCCTTGCAGGATATGTCAGGATCATCCTTGAAAGTAAAAGGGTTAAAGAAGAAGTCTGGCGAAATTTTTTATTAAAGTAATGTATTGTCCCCCAAGAGTTATAAAAATCTGCAATATAAACTTATTACGGGAAATGCTCATAAAGTGCTTTTTTTCCCTGTACTTACTTACTGCATCAAGGCTTCACTTCCTGGATAATATGGTGATGTCACTTCCTGGATAACATGGTGATGTCACTTCCTGGATAACATGGTGATGTCACTTCCTGGATAACATGGCGTTATGACGTCACCACGTTCTCCAAGAAGTGACGTCACCACGCTCTCCAAGAAGTGACGTCACGTTATCCAGGAAGTGACGTCACTTCTTGGAGAGCGTGGTGACGTCACTTCTTGGAGAACATGGTGATGTCACTTCCTGGAGAACGTAGTGATGTCACTTCTTGGAGAACATGGTGATGTCATGACCCAACTCCCAGAGCTGTGCGGGCTGTGGCTGCTGGAGAGGATGATGGCAGGGGGACACTGAGGGACACAGGGCACTGGAGGGACACTGAGCATCCCCCTGCCATCATCCTCTCCAGCAGCCACAGCCCGCACAGCTCTGGGAGTCGTGACATCGCCATGTTCTCCAGGAAGTGACATCGCCATGTTCTCCAGGAAGTGACCTCCCTATGTTCTCCAGGAAGTGACCTCACCATGTTCTTTAGGAAGTGACCTCACCATGTTCTCCAAGAAGTGACATCACCAAGTTCTCCAGGAAGTGACATCACCAAGTTCTCCAGGAAGTGACCTCACCATGTTCTTCAGGAAGTAACATCACCAAGTTCTCCAGGAAGTGACATCACCAAGTTCTCCAGGAAGTGACCTCACCATGTTCTTCAGGAAGTGACATCACCACGTTCTCCAGGAAGTGACATCACCACGTTCTCCAGGAAGTGACATCACTATGTTCTTCAGGAAGTGAAGCCTTGATGCAGTAGTAAGTGCTGGAAAAAAGCACTTTATAAGCATTTCCCGTAATAAGTGTATATTGGTGATTTGTATAAGTTTTGGGGGGCAATACAATACTTTAATAAAAATTTTTGCCGGACTTCTCCTTTAAGTAGAAGTTTTGTGCCAGATTCATCAGGTGTCTCTAGAAAGTGTATATAGATCCTGATAGTCTGTAATACCTGATGTATAACCTAGGGAATATAGAAAGCGTCCTGCAGCCATCCGCCCATTAGGCCCGGGTGCAGGAGACTCCATGTGCATTTACCTCTTCTCTTCTTCCTCTTTGTTTCAGAATAATGGACCAGTCCACAAATGCCGAAATCGCCTCCTTCCCAATCTACAAAGTGCTGTTCTGTGTCCGCGGACAGGACGGGACTGCAGAGTGCGACTGCTTTGCATTTACCTCACGGGATCTTGACACGGATGAGTTTCAGATCCATGTATTCAGCTGCGAGATCAGAGAGGCGGTGAGCGTTGTCAGGCCGCAGGAACAGCGGCTCTGTCCTTTATTTCTATTGTTTCTTATTCCAGCGTCTGGTTAGAGAATGAGTGTACGGCTGCGCTTTTTATTGTTATCCTGGTGGATATCTGTAATGCAGCACATTGCTATCATTCTATCTGTCATTTAAACTTCTGACAAATCATACAACAAGGGGGAAGAATCGCATGAGTTCTGAGGGGCTGAATGCTGTGCCCCTCCGTCTCTGCTTAGCCCCTGATGAAAACCAGAGCCAGTGGGATACACATTCAGTTAAAGGGATTGTTCACCAAAACAACTGGTGCCAGAAAGTTCCAGAGACTTGTAATTTACTTCTATAAAAAAAAAATCTCAGCTGATAAGTACTGTAAGACTGGAGAGAATACACAACTTCCTGCAGGACATACAGCAGCTGATAAGTACTGTAAGACTGGAGATTTTTTCATTGAAGTAAAATACAAATCTGTGTAACTTTTGGGCACCAGTTGATTTGAAAGAAAAAAACTTTTGGTAAACTACCCACTGACCCCCCCCCCCCCTCCTGGAGATAAATATTTCCTTTTATACATGTCATTACCCTTTCTGTCTCCTTCACCCAGTTCTGACCCTGCTGCTTTCTGCTGAGGACACAGAAAGCTGTATACTGTTCTGTCCGTCTCCTCCTCCCCCCTCCCTTCCGAGATGGCTCATGTAAACAGTGTCCCTGTCTGTCTCTGCACTATTTCTGCACTCTGTGATGCCAGGAGGGTTAAACTAAGGTCAAGTTACTTGTGACCTCACTGTGATTAACACTCCTGGCCTCACATAGTGCAGAGACAGACGGCTAGGGACACTGGGGGAAGAGGGGGAGACAGAGACAAAAGCTCACACAGCACGCAGCAGCTGAGAACTGAGGGAAGGAGACTGATAAGGTATTGGCAAGTATGGAAGGAATTGTTAGTCTCCAGGAGGGGGGATGATTGAACATGTACTTTACCTGAGTGGAATACCCCTTTATGACTTCCTGAGAATCTGAATCCTGCCAGTTTGGGGTGGGGGGGGGGGGCACCGTGCTCCTCTAAGCCCTTGTGCCCCTCGGTTCCAGTGATCACTCAGACCTCACCGACCAGAACTTCTGACCTGTCAAAACTGACGGTTTACACTTTAATCCAAAGGAGAGGCGCTCTGTATCTTGTAGTCATTCTTAGTTACAGTCAGGATAGCATACAAGAGCTGCATTCACAGTTCTGCTGGAGTGTAAGGTCAGGTGACTTAGCCTAGGCGCTCTCGGGTGCAGTCCTGGGCGCCGTTATCTTTTATTAGAAGTGCTTGGATACACGGGTGAGCCGCAGACCATACGGCAGTCACGGGGAGGGGTCAGGTGATTGGAGTCACATGACTGTGGTTTCCTTTCTTGTGTGTAAAATGAGATGTGAAATATCACCCCGACCACAGTCCAGAGTCCACAGTCCGCCCCGGCCCTGTCTGCCTCTGGGTTTTATCTGCTGTTATATTGGTTATGTGCCAGTCATGTGACTTGTCATACAGGGAATCCGTATGGGGTGTGAAGTGGACAGACCCCAGTAATAGGTAGATAATGGGAACTCTCCATCTCCAAAGTGGCAGGAGGAGTGACCCATGTCATGTGCGGGGAGGGACGGCCGCCTGATCCAGTCCCAACCAGTAGATTACTGAGAAGGTCCCTGATGGATAAAGGTCCCTATACACCTTATACTCCTCTCTCTGCGTCCGCTGTCAGTATAAGGTGGATGGGGCCCTCCAGACAGTCCATACAGATAGAGGTCGGACGTGATGCTAAATCACTGCCCAACCCCTTTTTTCTTGGACAGATAAGCCACAGTCCTATACGGCTGTGTGTATAGGGTTATTATATAGGGCTGTGTGTGTAATATATATAGGGCTGTGTCTTTGTGTATAATGGATATAGGGCTGTGTGTATAATGGATATAGGGCCGTGTGTATAATGGATATAGGGCTGTGTGTGTAATGTATATAGGGCCGTGTGTATAATGGATATAGGGCCGTGTGTATAATGGATATAGGGCTGTGTGTGTAATGTATATAGGGCCGAGTGTATAATGGATATAGGGCTGTGTGTGTAATGTATATAGGGCTGTGTGTTTAATGTATATAGGGCCGTATGTGTGTGTGTAATGTATATAGGGCCGTGTGTATAATGTATATAGGGCTGTGTGTTTAATGTATATAGGGCCGTGTGTGTGTGTGTGTAATGTATATAGGGCCGTGTGTGTATAATGTATATAGGGCTGTGTGTGTGTATAATGTATATAGGGCTGTGTGTATAATGTATATAGGGCTGTGTGTATAATGTATATAGGGCTGTGTGTGTATAATGTATATAGGGCTGTGTGTATAATGTATATAGTGCTGTGTGTGTGTATAATGTATATAGGGCTGTGTGTGTGTATAATGTATATAGGGCTGTGTGTGTATAATGTATATAGGGCCGTGTGTATAATGTATATAGGGCTGTGTGTATAATGTATATAGGGCTGTGTGTATAATGTATATAGGGCTGTGTGTGTATAATGTATATAGGGCCGTGTATATAATGTATATAGGTCTGTGTGTGGGTATAATGTATATAGGGCTGTGTGTGTATAATGTATATAGGGCTGTGTGTATAATGTATATAGGGGTCTGTGTGTGTATAATGTATATAGGGGTCTGTGTGTGTAATGTATATAGGGCTGTGTGTGGGTATAATGTATATAGGGCTGTGTGTGTGTAATGTATATAGGGCTGTGTGTGTGTAATGTATATAGGGCTGTGTTTGTATATAATGTATATAGTGCTGTGTGTATAATGTATATAGTGCTGTGTGTGTGTATAATGTATATAGTGCTGTGTGTGTATAATGTATATAGTGCTGTGTGTATAATGTATATAGGGCTGTGTGTGTATAATGTATAATGTATATAGGGCTGTGTGTGTGTATAATGTATATAGGGCCGTGTGTATAATGTATATAGGGCTGTGTGTATAATGTATATAGGGCTGTGTGTGTATAATGTATATAGGGCTGTGTGTATAATGTATATAGGGCTGTGTATATAATGTATATAGGTCTGTGTGTATAATGTATATAGGGCCGTGTGTGTATAATGTATATAGAGCCGTGTGTGTATAATGTATATAGGGCTGTGTGTGTATAATGTATATAGGGCCGTGTGTGTATAATGGATATAGGGCCGTGTGTGTATAATGGAAATAGGGCCGTGTGTGTATAATGGATATAGGGCCGTGTGTGTATAATGTATATAGAGCCGTGTGTGTATAATGTATATAGGGCTGTGTGTGTATAATGTATATAGGGCCGTGTGTGTATAATGTATATATAGGGCTGTGTGTGTGTATATAATGTATATAGGGGTCTGTGTGTGTATAATGTATATAGGGGTCTGTGTGTGTATAATGTATATAGGGCTGTGTGTGTATAATGTATATAGAGCCGTGTGTGTATAATGTATATAGGGCCGTGTGTGTATAATGTATATAGAGCCGTGTGTGTATAATGTATATATAGGGCCGTGTGTGTATATAATGTATATAGGGCCGTGTGTGTATAATGTATATAGGTCTGTGTGTGTATAATGTATATAGAGCTGTGTGTGTATAATGTATATAGGGCTGTGTGTATAATGTATATAGGGCCGTGTGTGTATAATGTGTATATAGGGCCGTGTGTGTATAATGTATATAGGGCCGTGTGTATAATGTATATAGGGCTGTGTGTATAATGTATATAGGGCTGTGTGTGTATAATGTGTATATATAGGGCTGTGTGTGTATAATGTATATAGGGCCGTGTGTGTATAATGTATATAGGGCTGTGGGTGTATAATGTATATAGTGCCGTGTGTGTATAATGTATATAGTGCCGTGTGTGTATAATGTATATAGGGCTGTGTGTGTATAATGTATATAGGGCCGTGTGTGTATAATGTATATAGGGCCGTGTGTGTATAATGTGTATATAGGGCCGTGTGTGTATAATGTATATAGGGCCGTGTGTATAATGTATATAGGGCTGTGTGTATAATGTATATAGGGCTGTGTGTGTATAATGTGTATATATAGGGCTGTGTGTGTATAATGTATATAGGGCCGTGTGTGTATAATGTATATAGGGCCGTGTGTGTATAATGTATATATAGGGCTGTGTGTGTATATAATGTATATAGGGGTCTGTGTGTGTATAATGTATATAGGGGTCTGTGTGTGTATAATGTATATAGGGCCGTGTGTATATAATGTATATAGGGGTCTGTATGTGTATAATGTATATAGGGCTGTGTGTATAATGTATATAGAGCCGTGTGTATAATGTATATAGGGCCGTGTGTGTATAATGTATATAGGGCCGTGTGTATAATGTATATAGAGCCGTGTGTATAATGTATATAGGGCCGTGTGTGTATAATGTATATAGGGCCGAGTGTATAATGTATATAGGGCTGTGTGTATAATGTATATAGAGCCGTGTGTATAATGTATATAGGGCCGTGTGTGTATAATGTATATAGGGCCGTGTGTATATAATGTATATATAGGGCTGTGTGTGTGTATATAATGTATATAGGGCCGTGGGTGTATAATGTATATAGGGCTGTGTGTATAATGTATATAGGGCCGTGTGTGTATAATGGATATAGGGCCGTGTGTGTATAATGTATATAGGGCCGTGTGGGTATAATGTATATAGGTCTGTGTGTGTATAATGTATATAGAGCTGTGTGTGTATAATGTATATAGGCTGTGTGTATAATGTATATAGGGCCGTGTGTGTATAATGTATATAGGGCCGTGTGTGTATAATGTATATAGGGCTGTGTGTGTATAATGTATATAGGGCCGTGTGTGTATAATGTGTATATATAGGGCCGTGTGTGTATATAATGTATATAGGGCCGTGTGTGTATATAATGTATATAGGGCTGTGTGTGTATAATGTATATAGGGCTGTGTGTGTATAATGTATATAGGGCCGTGTGTGTATAATGTATATATAGGGCCGTGTGTGTATATAATGTATATAGGGCCGTGTGTGTATAATGTATATAGGGCTGTGTGTATAATGTATATAGGGGTCTGTGTGTGTATAATGTATATAGGGCCGTGTGTGTATATAATGTATATAGGGCCGTGTGTGTATAATGTATATAGGGCTGTGTGTGTATAATGTATATAAGGCCGTGGGTGTATAATGTATATAAGGCCGTGGGTGTATAATGTATATAGGGCCGTGTGTATAATGTATATAGGGCTGTGTGTGTATAATGTATATAGGGCTGTGTGTATAATGTATATAGGGCCGTGTGTGTATAATGTATATAGGGCCGTGTGTGTATAATGTATATAGGGCCGTGTGTGTATAATGTATATAGGGCTGTGTGTGTGGGTATAATGTATATAGGGCCGTGTGTGTATAATGTATATAGGGCCGTGGGTGTATAATGTATATAGGGCCGTGGGTGTATAATGTATATAGGGCTGTGTGTGTATAATGTATATAGTGCCGTGTGTGTATAATGTATATAGGGCCGTGTGTGTATAATGTATATAGGGCCGTGTGTGTATAATGTATATAGGGCCGTGGGTGTATAATGTATATAGGGCCGTGGGTGTATAATGTATATAGGGCTGTGTGTGTATAATGTATATAGGGCTGTGTGTGTATAATGTATATAGTGCCGTGTGTGTATAATGTATATAGGGCCGTGTGTATAATGTATATAGGGCCGTGTGTATAATGTATATAGGGCTGTGTGTATAATGTATATAGGGCTGTGTGTATAATGTATATAGGGGTCTGTGTGTGTGTATAATGTATATAGGGGTCTGTGTGTGTATAATGTATATAGGGGTCTGTGTGTGTATAATGTATATAGGGCTGTGTGTGTATAATGTATATAGGGGTCTGTGTGTGTGTATAATGTATATAGGGATACGTTGCCTGGCGGCTGATATAACATCCGGCTGTCACTGACATCGCTGGGCGGCTCCCTACATTATGCTGTATTTGCGGACAATAGTTCCTCTTATATTCCAGTACGCCCGGTGCTGGTGATGGATAATGGGTTATTGTGTTGGCAAGTGATGGGAGATCCCAGTGTCCTCTATGACTTCTTCTTTTAAGCCATTGTGTTGTTTCTGATCAGTGCTCGTGTTTTCTTCTCCTATTCCTCCTGATATTACAGGACTGGGTCGTTATGTGGTCCCTCTGTTGGGCTTCCTGGGCCTGGAAAGGATAGCCTCCCCGTCAACAACTGCTGAACTACTACCCCCTATACACTTTGCATACCCTGGCCCTCCCCCTTTATACCCTGGCCCTCCCCCTTTATACCCTGGCCCTCCCCCCTTATACCCTGGCCCTCCCCCCTTATACCCTGGCCCTCCCCCCTTATACTCTGGGCCTCCCCCCTTATACCCTGGCCCTCCCCCCTTATACCCTGGCCCTCCCCCCTTTATACCCTGGCCCTCCCCCTTTATACCCTGGCCCTCCCCCCTTTATACCCTGGCCCTCCCCCCTTTATACCCTGGCCCTCCCCCCTTTATAGCCTGGCCCTCCCCCCTTTATACCCTGGCCCTCCCCCTTTATACCCTGGCCCTTTCCCCGCATACCCTGGCCCTCCCCCTTATACCCTGGTCCCTCCCCCCGTATACCCTGGTCCCTCCCCCTCACATACCCTGGCCTTCCCCTTATACCCTGGTCCTCCCCCCTTATACCCTGGCCCTCCCCCCTTATACCCTGGCCCTCCCCCTTTATACCCTGGCCCTCCCCCTTTATACCCTGGCCCTCCCCCTTTATACCCTGGCCCTCCCCCTTTATACCCTGGCCCTCCCCCTTTATACCCTGGCCCTTTCCCCGCATACCCTGGCTTTTCCCCTCATACCCTGGCCCTTCCTCCTTATACCCTGGCTTTTCCCTGCATACCCTGGCCCTCCCCCCGTATACCCTGGTCCCTCCCCATCGCATACCCTGGTACCTCCCCCTCACATACCCTGGCCCTCCCCCTTATACCCTGGCCCTCCCCCTTATACCCTGGCCCTTCCCCCTCGCATACCCTGGCCCTGCCCCCCCTCGCATACCCTGGTCCCTCCCCCTCACATACCCTGCCCCCCCCTCGCATACCCTGGTCCCTCCCCCTCGCATACCCTGGTCCCTCCCCCTTATACCCTGGCCCTTCCCCCTCGCATACCCTGGCCCTCCCCCTTATACTCTGCCCCCCCCCACATACCCTGGTCCCTCCCCCTCGCATACCCTGGTCCCTCCCCCTCACATACCCTGGCCCTTCCCCCCCCCCCCCCCCCCGCATACCCTGGTCCCTCCCCCTCGCATACCCTGGTCCCTCCCCCTCGCATACCCTGGTCCCTCCCCCTCGCATACCCTGGTCCCTCCCCCTCGCATACCCTGGTCCCTCCCCCACGCATACCCTGGTCCCTCCCCCTCGCATACCCTGGTCCCTCCCCCTCGCATACCCTGGTCCCTCCCCCTCGCATACCCTGGTCCCTCCCCCTCGCATACCCTGGTCCCTCCCCCTCACATACCCTGGCCCTTCCCCCCCCGCATACCCTGGTCCCTCCCCCTCGCATACCCTGGTCCCTCCCCCTCGCATACCCTGGTCCCTCCCCCTCGCATACCCTGGTCCCTCCCCCTCGCATACCCTGGTCCCTCCCCCTCGCATACCCTGGCCCTTCCCCCTTGCATACCCTGGCCCTCCCCCTTATACTCTGCCCCCCCCGCATACCCTGGTCCCTCCCCCTCGCATACCCTGGTCCCTCCCCCTTGCATACCCTGGTCCCTTCCCCCCCCCCCCGCATACCCTGGCCCTTCCCCCCCGCATCCCCTGACATACAGCCTTGTAGTGTAAATGTGTTTATTTCAGTGATACATGGTATGTAGAGCCTTCTAGAATCCTTATCCAGTGCTATCATTTGGATCTGATACAGTGGGCCCCGATTTATTAAAACGCTCTCATTTGTGGACAGTAAATTTAGATTTTTAAATACAGCAGATTTATCTCAATGTTTTAGGCTGATTGGTAAATCTGGAGCATCTCTAGACTGTCCTTTAAAGGTCCCCATACACCCATTCAGCCGCCAGCCTAAGGTGTATGGGGCTCTCCCGAACGACCACCGCAAGATGATACCAGTGGACGTGCTGGAAAATCACAGCCTGATCCCGCAGTGAGACCTTTCTCTCCGCATAGAGAATACAGGTACACTCGGACGTGCCGCACGTTCCTGTGTATGGGGAGGACGAGCAGCGGGCGGTAGCCATATCTGACAGCTAAAGACCCTATTTCTTGGGGCGATGCAGAGGAGTAAACAAGCGCTGTCAGTGCTCGTTTGCTTCTCGTTCCCGCTCGCTGCCACCGCTATTCCACGTGTTGGCAGCGAGCAGGTGAGTACGGGGAAGCCGCGGGAGTTGCGGAGGGGTGATCTCTAGATCATCCTGGCAGCCTATCCTGGCAGCCCATTATCTCTGACCGCACTGGCACCTTATCTCTGACCGTTCTGGCACATTATCTCTGACCGCACTGGCACATTATCTCTGACCGTACTGGCACATTATCTCTGACCGTTCTGGCACATTATCTCTGACCGTTCTGGCACATTATCTCTGACCGTTCTGGCACATTATCTCTGACCGTATTGGCACCTTATCTCTGACCGTACTGGCACATTATCTCTGACCGTACTGGCACATTATCTCTGACCGTACTGGCACATTATCTCTGACCGTACTGGCACATTATCTCTGACCGTACTGGCACATTATCTCTGACCGTACTGGCACATTATCTCTGACCGTACTGGCACCTTATCTCTGACCGTACTGGCACCTTATCTCTGACCGCACTGGCACATTATCTCTGACCGTACTGGCACCTTATCTCTGACCGTACTGGCACCTTATCTCTGACCGTACTGGCACCTTATCTCTGACCGTACTGGCACCTTATCTCTGACCGTACTGGCACCTTATCTCTGACCGCACTGGCACATTATCTCTGACCGTACTGGCACCTTATCTCTGACCGTACTGGCACCTTATCTCTGACCGTACTGGCACCTTATCTCTGACCGTACTGGCACCTTATCTCTGACCGTACTGGCACCTTATCTCTGACCGTACTGGCACATTATCTCTGACCGTACTGGCACATTATCTCTGACCGTACTGGCACGTTTGCACTAGTAAGTCTGGGCCACTATGTTTCCTATTGTAAAAGTGCGAGGTCTTCTGGAACCTGTAACCTGCTCATGGATCCCGGCGACCCTGGTGTAGGAATCCACCCTCTTCACAATGGAGTGGTGAAATTACCGCCATCTTTCTAGGAGGGATAACAGAGGAACATTATAGTGTAAGAAAAGATGCTCCAGAATGAATATGTTAGGGGAAATACTGGTAGTTATTAATATAGACATGAGATACCGATGGGTCCTCGCTAAAGGGGAGGGCCAAGACTAGAAAAGCATAGATTCTTTCTCCCGGAAACAGGGACACTCTGGTTACAGCTCAGTTCTATTCCAGTGAATTGAGGGGAGTTGTAATTCCACACACAACCTGAGGGCAAGGGTGGCGCTGTGGGTAACCACTTTAACACTTCCTTGTCTACTATCAGTCAGCCCACAGTGACACAACACATCACCGCTCCATTATATGTGTATATAGGACAGGACTGGTCACTGACTACTCTCTTTTTTCCCCCCATAGGTTAGTAGAATACTTTACAGCTTCTTTACTGCATTCAAGCGTTCATCTAAGCAAACTACAGACGCCAAGGATTCCTCGCTGCCGACGCCGGATAGTGATGTCTTCTCATTCACAGTGTCCCTCGAGGTGAAGGAGGACGACGGAAAAGGGAACTTCAGGTACCTGTCCTCCAGCCATTCCGCAATGTGCTTTATGCCGATGGTGTAAGATTGTGAAGGCCGTCTGGTACGCACGGTGTGTGATGGAAGGGTTGTACTAACTCTAGCTCAGGGAGAGATGTCAGAGTGGCAGGTTATAGGGGTACTCCGGTGAAAACCCTTTCTTTCCAGATCAACTGGTTTCAGAAATTAAATTAATTTAAAAATATCCAGACTTCCAGTACTTATCAGCTGCTGTATGTTCCGCAGGAAGTGGTTTATTCTCTCCTGAGACAGTGCTCTCTGCTGCCACCTCTGTCCATGTCAGGAACTGTCCAGAACAGCAGCAAATCCCCATAGAAAACCTCTCCTGCTCTGGACAGTTCCTGACATGCACAGAGGTGGCAGCAGAGAGCACTGTGTCAGACTGGAGAGAATGCACCACTTCCTGCAGGACATGCAGCAGCTGATAAGTACTGGAAGATGTAAGAAAGCAAATAAGAATCAATATGGCTGAACCACCCTGTCTGCTGCACACATGATGAATATTTGGCTATAGTGTAAAGCGTCTGTCATCATGGAGGAAAGCGTTTCCCAGCACACTGATACGGTAACTTGTCATACTTTGCCATCACTGGTTAGTGAGACGCTATTGTGAAGGAAATGAGCCGGTGGGATCGTGCTGTAATGATGGCTTCCCGGAGCCGTGTCTGTCTGACATGCTAATGTCACCGATTACAATGGCTGTCATCACCGCATTCACAGCCCGGCTGCCAAATTGCCCATTCTGCTCTCAAAGAAAAAATGTTGTGAAAAGCTTTAAAAATAGGGAATTCAGGCGATGTCTTTTATCCCGCCGTTATTTGCCTCTTCAGGATAAGCAGCTGTAGTCTCACCACAACATGTCTCCTTGTCTCAGCAATTCCCTGTCAGTACGGGAACGGCGGAGCGAGCGCAGACAAAGAGGTTTATAAGGGCGCATTATGTTCTGGGAAGAAGTTATTAGACGGTAGGGGAGCCATAAGGGTGACATCTGCCCGATCACCATATCACTGCGTATCACCACATAGGCCATGTCACTGTATATTACCATGCATATTACCACATAGGCCATGTCACTGTATATTACCATGCATATCACTGCATAGGCCATGTCACTGTATATTACCATGCATATTACCGCATAGGCCATGTCACTGTATATTTCCGTGCATATCACTGCATATTACTATGCATATCACTGTATATTACCATGCATATCACTGTATATTACTATGCATATCACTGTATATTACCGTGCATATCACCACATAGGCCATATCACCACATATCACTGTATATTACCGTGCATATCACTGTATATTACCGTGCATATCACCACATAGGCCATATCACCACATATCACTGTATATTACCATGCATATCACCACATAGGCCATATCACCACATATCACTGTATATTACCGTGCATATCACTGTATATTACCGTACATATCACCGCATAGGCCATATTACTGTATATTGCCGTGTATATTTCCGCATAGGCTATATTACTGTATATTACCGTGTATGTTGCTGTGTATTACGGTGCATATCACCGCATAGGTCAAATCACTGCATATCACTGTATATTACCGCGCATATCAGAGCATAGGCCATATCACTGTATATTGGGGAGTGGGGGTGAGCCCGGGGAGGTAAGCATAGCATTTTTATTATTTTATTATGACTGCAGCAACAAATAAAGTTTCCCAACTCAGCAGTACCCTTTAAAAGCAATGTATTAAATTGTTACCCTCTGGAGTAGCCCTTCAAAACAGGATCCTGCGCACTCTGCCCCGCGCTCTCACTCTGCCCCGCGCTCTCTCTCTGCCCTGCGCTCTCTCTCTGCCCCGCGCTCTCTCTCTGCCCCGCGCTCTCTCTCTGCCCCGCGCTCTCTCTCTGCCCCGCGCTCTCTCTCTGCCCCGCGCTCTCTCTCTGCCCCGCGCTCATCCAGTGGATAAAGAATTTAATCCTCATCCTTGTACAGTGAGCAGAGATCTCCCGATCACTCTGTGGTTACTCTCGTACATCCTTCTTTGTTTTACATTGTGGTTACTGTATATAGATCCCTGTATATACTGTATATGGATCCCTGTATATACTGTATATAGATCCCTGTATATACTGTATACATGGATCCCTGTATATACTGTATGTATGGATCCCTGTATATACTGTATATATGGATCCCTGTATATACTGTATATATGGATCCCTTTATATACTGTATATATGGATCCCTCTATATACTGTATATATGGATCCCTCTATATACTGTATATATATGGATCCCTTTATATACTGTATATATGGATCCCTGTATATACTGTATATATGGAACCCTGTATATACTGTATATATGGATCCCTGTATATACTGTATATATGGATCCCTGTGTATACTGTATATAGATCCCAGTGTATACTGTATATAGAAGCTTGTGCGCTCCTGGCCCCTCTGTGCACACGTTGGGGGTCTAGGAGACATCACAGATAAGTATTCCAGTTGTAATGACCTGTCTTTCTGTTCCCTCCACCAGTCCGGTGCCAAAAGATCGAGACAAACTGTTCTTCAAACTGAAGCAAGGACTCGAGAAGAAAGTCGTGATCACAATCCAGCAGGTGTCCAACAAGGAGCTATTGGTCGAGAGGTGAGGACGGTGCAGTCATCCTCTGTGCGGGCGGCCATGGGGCCCAGAGGGACAGATGGAAAAAAGAAATCCTAAGACTGGGTTCACGCTATGGTTTTTTTTCATCTGTTCTTTTTTCATACATTTTTGCAAAAAAAACTGGTGGAAAAACGTATGTTTTTGTATTGACCTTCATTATAAAAAAAACGATAAAATGATGCCAGGTGATGCCAGGTGGCACCCCCCCCCCCCCCCAACAACAGGCGACTCCTTCCTTATGAATGCAGATTAACGGCAAGCTGTCCGATTAAGGGAAATATACATAGGATGTCTACAACATTCCCACAATGCCCTACTAGGTATATCCCAGGGTTGTCTGCCCATCTTCCCCAAATCCTTTCAGACCTTGCCATACATTTCCTCTTAATATAGAAGCTCCTCTCCAGTCTTATCCAATTATTTGTCTTATTAATCCATGGAGTCCATTGGGCTGCTTTCACCTTACCAGCCTGATATAGTAGTATACCTTGTATAGCTAACACATTTATTTCCTCCACATTAGATAGTGGTAACACCCCCATTGTTGGTGTCTAGGGGGGAGGCTGTATGAGCGGAGCCCCCTCTGTACTGTATACCATGTCCTCTGTACTGTATACCATGTCCTCTGTACTGTATACCATGTCCTATGTACTGTATACAATGTCCTTGTACTGTATATAATGCTCTATATTCCTCATCCATGTCCTGGGTTGGTGTTCTCTCAATACGTTCGCTGGAGATGCCGCTTGCGTCTTGTACATATCGGCCATATATGTTAGGACTCCAGCAGGGGGCAATATTGTCTAGTATAACATACATGGATCTATCCGGTGACTGCGGCGCTGCCATCACTTTATCTGTCATATACAGTTTAATTACGCCGCTATTTTTATCACTTTTACAGTAGATTAATGCCGCATCTCCTGAAGCTATTGTGGTGACGGCCGGGGTTGTAGACTTCCGCCTGTGATCGGGACATTAAGAGATTTTCTATCATTTAAATTGTAAAAATAACATACTCTTTTTGTGCTTTTATTTTGTACTAAAATTCTGGAAATTATCGGATGTTTTTGGTTTATCTGTGGTTTTTTTAGGTGGTGTTTTTCTTCATCCATTCACAGAACGCGTTCAGTCGCCGCTTACATGTCAGATGTGTTAAAGCCATGAAGACCCCTCATCCAATGGCGTGAACGCCAGACAAACTTCTAGCATGTCATAGAAACTTGTCAGAAGTTTGTATTGGTGGGGGGGTCCGGGTGCCAAGAAACCCTGGTGATCGATCATCTCTGCTTTGTGTGTTCATCTAGCAGTCATATGGAATATTATGGAGATCTGGGGGATGAATTAAAGTAATGTTGTCACCCACCCCCTTACTCTTGCTTCATTTTATTGGTGGACAGTGTCACCTAGGCGGGGCCTCACAGCCTTCTCCCATATATGGGCAGTGTCACCTAGGCGGGGCCTCACAGCCTTCTCCCATATATGGGCAGTGTCACCTTGGCAGTGCTTCACAGCATGTGGGCCCCATGTCCCTGCTAGGAGTGGCCTCATCTGTCATAAAGCCCCGCCTAGGTGACACTCCATATTGAGGCCCCGCCTAGGTGGCACTGTCCACAAATGAAATGAATCAATTTTACAGCAGAAAGAAGACACAGACAGGTGTTATACAGGTATATATTGTATGGCAGCATCTGAGCTTGTGGATGGTGCAGAGAACCACACATAGAGTAAGTCCATATTCCCACGTTTCGTGACTCATGGAAGCTATGGAGCAAGAAGCTGTGTGGTGGGACCACAGACCTCACGGCATCCTGTATTAGTACCGTCCTGTGAAGATTTAAACCGTTTTGTCTTCATGATACATGATGCCGGGAGGCCTGTGATTCCACTGCTCTGTTTCATGCGCTGTAACTTCCGTGAGTCTCAGAACGTTGTACTAAGGCCTAAGGGGGGGTGACATTATCACTTGAAGAGGCGCTGGCCCTTTAATAAATCTGCCCCTGTCTAGGGCAGGCCGTGTCCTGCACATGGGAAGCTACACCAGCTCTCAGCTCTGGAAGCTTCTTTTATGGCCTAGTAAGGCTCAGGGAACATTGTAGGCCGCTGCTGCCGCACTCCTTCTCCCAGGTATTCAGATGTGACCAATGTGATATAAATCAGCCATAAATGTCCGCAACCAAACCCTGCAGGTGGTTACAACCTCAGGAGAGAAGTGTGGGCGCTGGACACCGTTCCCTAATATATTATAGGAGAAGTCTAGCCAAAGCCATTATTTAACAGGTGCTGGGGAGGGGGCTAGGATAAAACAAGTAACATGGACCTACCTCCCTGTCTCCAACGCTGGTGGCCGCATCCTGACGCTCTGGTCCCCGGCCGTCTACTTGTCTAAGCGGGGGCCTGGGTCGTGACGTGTGACGTCCGCTTATCCAGTCAGTGGCCGAGGCGAGACCCCACTACAGCCGCTGACTACCTGAGCAGACCTCACACATCACGACCCGGGTCCCCGCTTAAACCAGGAAGCGGCCGGGAACCAGAGCAGGGGACAGCGGACCCCAGTGCTGGGGGTGGGGGTGAGGGGTAGGTACCTGTTATTTGTTTTATCCTCCCCCTCCCCAGAACTTGCTAAAAAATAGGTCTGTCTGGACTTCTTCTTTAAGGCAGATTGTATGGCCAGAGATCAACATGTCGCACACGCTGTATCAGAGCTATTGAAAGTCCATTTTGTCACATTGTGACCTGCCATTTATATGCATTATTGGCAACATGCAGATTGTAATGTTACCATGTTTAGTGTCCTGGCCACAGCCGCCATGTTGCCCTGGCTAGCCGCTGTGATATCTGACACCCATGTTTACTGTCCTGGCCACAGCCGCCATGTTGCCCTGGCTAGCTACTGTGATATCTGACACCAATGTTTAGTGTCCTGGCCTCAGCCGCCATGTTGCCCTAGCTAGCCGCTGTGATATGACACCCATTTTAGTGTCCTGGCCACAGCCGCCATGTTGCCCTGGCTAGCCGCTGTGATGTCTGACCCCAATGTTTAGTGTCCTGGCCACAGCCGCTATGTTGCTCTGGCTAGCCGCTGTGATGTCTGACATCCATGTTTACTGTCCTGGCCACAGCCGCCATGTTGCTCTGGCTAGCCGCTGTGATGTCTGACATCCATGTTTACTGTCCTGGCCACAGCCGCCATGTTGCACTGGCTAGCAGCTGTGATATCTGACACCAATGTTTAGTGTCCTGTCCACAGCTGCCATGTTGCACTGGCTAGCCGCTGTGATGTCTGACACCAATGTTTAGTGTCCTAACCACAGCCGCCATGTTGCCCTGGCTAGCCGCTGTGATGTCTGACACCAATGTTTAGTGTCCTAACCACAGCCGCCATGTTGCCCTGGCTAGCCGCTGTGATGTCTGACACCAATGTTTAGTGTCCTGGCCACGGCTGCCATGTTGCCCTGGCTAGCCGCTGTGATGTCTGACGCCTTCTGAATATTAGTGTGAGCCGCAAAATGTCTGCCTAGACCTGTCGGGGCCGCAAACACCTTTTGAGAAAGGTTAAATGGCCGTCTCCTCCTCGCTGATTGTTTCGAGGCTTTGTCATGGAAACTGGAGTTTTGATCCTCAGAAGTGAATGAGAGCTTTAGATTCTGGTGAATGTCCGGGCACGATAAAAGAACATGATTTTATATAAAAGGCGCCTCACGAGCGGCGGCTAATTGTTGTAAGTATGTGTCAGCGGCAGATGATGTCAGCGCACCCTCCCGCCGGCCCGGCTGCCAGCCTTTATATTCCTGTCATAGAGAACGGCGGCCTACAGGGACTGTATTGTGGGCCACCAGGATTTCTATATACTTCCCAGACTGAATTACAAGGCAGTTCCTTAGGCTCCGTAATAACACTTATTATATTGGCCCTAATAAAGCGGGTTGCACTTAGCGCTGCCCCTGGCACAGCATTGCCCTCCCTGTTTATTACCGCCCCCTCCCACTGTCATGACACCGCAGCGGATTAATATTACTGATTACAGGTTCACATACGCTGATCCCCCGTAATGTCCCTTTGTTTTACCTGATGACCAGGATTTTCCATTAACATGTTGCTGATATACGTCATAATGTCGGGAAGGATCAGGCTCAGGGGCTAAGCCTGCTCCATACGTCCAGCATCGGAGGGAACACAGATCCCAGCAGGGGGAAGAGTTAGCCCAATATCCACTCTCTTCCAGTGCAGTGCAATACTAAAGGATGGTGGGGGGAAGAGAGGATTTCTATGGGGATTTGCTGTTGCTCTGGACAGTTCCTGATATGGACAGAGGTGGCAGCAGAGAGCACTGTGTCAGACTGGAGAGAATGCACCACTTCCTGCAGGACATACAGCAGCTGAAGTACTGGAAGACTGGAGATTTTTCAGTAGAAGTAAATCACAAATCTCTGGCACGCGAACAACTTTTCGATTGTTGCCTGCAATTACACAGAACGATCCTCATCTAAATTCAAACAATATAAAGTTTTTTTCTGCACGATAATCGTCCCATGTAATAAGGCCCTTGGACTGGTAATAAGTACTAGAAGACTGGAATTTTTTCTCCAGAGTACCCCTTTAAGCTGACAGCAATCTTACAAGTATGGCCAGCATTAGGCCATGTTCACACAACGTATGTTTTGTCTAAATCACAGCAATAAATTGCAATAACGGCCGTGATTTACACAAAACAAACGTTGTATTATGAATAAATGGAATCCCAGCTGGACCCCTAACGCATAGTACACGCTCCGGCCATGATTCCATTCCGGCCGCACGGAAAACTGACTTGTCAGGTTTCTGTGCCTGCTAATAACTGAATAGCGGCCGCAGAGAACCTGTCCGTTCACACAATGGAGCGTGCAGCTCTGGCCAAACGCTCCATTGTGTGCAGAGGGGAATTCGGATACGGGCGCGCACACATCCGAATTCATCATAAATGAAGATCATCTCGCCGCCACTGCAGTACCGGCAGGGATGATCTTCAGTAACACTGGCCGTTCTTTGACACGGCTGGGTCACAGAACGGCCGATGTTATATGAAGTGTGAATGTGGCCTTAGAGGTATTAGGTAGCAGCCCTGTTACTCATTACTGTCAGGGATAAAGGGTTAAGTATGTGGTTTATGAACCGTCTATAAAACCTCAGCGATTGCCTCCCTTATGTTGTGCACGGCCGCGGCCGGTCACACTGTACAGCGCTCCACTCGGATGACACCACTTCTGCTTTATTCTGCGATCTCTCTCCCAAACCATCTGATCCGGTCAAAGTTCCAACCACGGGAAGTGGGCGCTCTCACTGTCACCTCCGCCGCCCTCCATCTTCTCCTCACCCCAATTACAGTCTCCTCATTTCCTGTTCAGCCTCGTACAATAAGAAAAGTGATACAAAGGGATGCTTTCATACGTATGGTGGCCGGTGCGCCCGCGTGGCAGCCAATCTGCCCATTTACTCATTATATAGTCACCAGTCTAGGAGCCCTATTACATGGGACGATTATCGTACAGAAAAAAGCGTTACATTGTTTGAATTTAGATGATGATCATTCCTTGTAATTGCAGACAACAATCGAAACATTGTTTGTGTGCCAGAGATTTGTGATTTACTTCTATTGAAAAATCTAGAATCTTCCAGTACTTATCAGATGCTGTATGTCCTGCAGGATGTGGTGTATTCTCTCCAGTCTGACACAGTGCTCTCTGCTGCCACCTCTGTCCATGTCAGGAACTGTCCAGAGCAGCAGCAAATCATCATAGAAAATCTCTGCTGCTCTGGACAGTTCCTGACATGGACAGAGGTGGCAGCAGAGAGCGCTGTGTCAGACTGGAGAGAATACACCACTTCCTGCAGGACATACAGCAGCTGATAAGTACTGGAAGACTGGAGAGAATACACCACTTCCTGCAGAGCATACAGCCGGAAGCATACATAGTTAAAGTAAATTACTAATCTCTCGCACTTTATGGCACCAGTTATTTTAAAAGATTTTTTTTTGTGAACAAGCCCTTTAAGAGGACTCTTGCATTGCTCTTCTATCTAGATAGGATCCGAGTATCCTGGGCAGGTGCTGATCTATAACCTCATCCTGTTGGCTTCATGTTATTCATCCAAGTGATATTTGTCTTCCTCATTTTTATCATAATTGTTGTTCTTTATTCCTTGATGATCGTACACAATCTCTTTCTGTATGATCTGTTTTTTCTTCCCATAATCCTCTGCTTTCTCTCTTTTTTCTTTCAGATGTTTTGGGATGCTGCTCAGTCCGGGCAAAAACGTCAAAAATAGCGACATGCATCTCCTGGATATGGTATCTGTCTGTCTCCCTTACTCTTCTGTCATGTCTACATGATGGCCACTTCAAGGGGTTGTCTATGGTTAGGGGAAAAAAGATGTTTTTGTTGCTTGTTTGTTTTTTTACTTTAAAAAGGAACATCATAAAGATCTGCTGGGAATTCTGGGAAGAAAGGATATGTGAAGCAGCTCTTTATTGGCACCTTAAAGGGGTATACCACTAAGAATTCATTTCTAATATGTTTCTGCCGCTGGGAATAACATAACAGACAGCTTATTCTTACCTCTCTGCACTCCCCCAGTGTCCTCCTGTGTTATCTTCGGTCCCTGACTGAACGATCCTGCCTCCTCCTCTTACGAGACCGACTCCTCTGGCATTAACAGCCTTCTCAGCCAATCCCTGACTGAGACAGGACAGCGCCGCGGCCAGTGATTGGCTGAGTGGGCTGTCACTGCCAGATGAGTCGGTCTCAGAAGTGTTGGCGGGATCGCTCAGACAAGGAACGAAGATAACATAGGAGAACATATTTAACATATTAGAAGTTAACTCTGAGCAGAATCCCCCTTAAAGTCAGTGTTTCACTCCAATTAGAAGTCTTAGAACATGACTGGCAATTGGAGCCAAGTCGGAGATTTCTCTTCTATAGACGGCTGTTGTGTTGGGTCACTTCTCCTCATCAGTACATGACGTCCTTCTCATTGCCCCTCTGTTATAATAACGATGTGACCCTGAAGATGGTTCCTTCCGGAGAGATCCCGGCTTGGCTACATTCCCACTCATCTTCTAAGACCTTGAGAAGGTGGTGAGAGATTTTCCCCCCAGAAACCACTTTCCCCCCGCTGTCCGTGTGCTGCGTCTGCCATTGCTGACTGGGGACACTGGCCGCCATCTGTCTGTGTATGCTATAATAATAATAATCATCTAGAAGGTTGTCTTGTCTTGTCTTGTTGTCTTGTCTTGTCTTCTACTGCAAGGCCTTCATTGAGTTATCTTTTATAGGAATCCATGGGGAAAAGCGGCGATGGAAAAGCGTACGTTATCACCGGAATGTGGAATCCCAATGTAGCAGCGTTTCAGCCGCTCAATGAGGAAACGCCTAAAGGTACAAGAGGACATCCGGATAGCCAAGAGCTATATACAGCTAACTCCATCAGTCCTATAGAGGGCAAATACAGCAGCACTGAGCACATCCTGTGGATAAGTGACAACATTTAAAGGGGGTAGTTCACAAAAATTTCAAATCAACAGGTGCCAGAAAGTTCCAGAGATTTGTAATTTACTTCTATAAAAAAATCTCCAGTCTTCCAGTACTTATCAGCTGCTGTATGTCCTACAGGAAGTGGTGTATTCTCTCCAGTGTGACACAGTGCTCTCTGCTGCCACCTCTGTCCATGTCAGGAACTGTCCGGAGCAGGGGAGGTTTTCTGTTCAATCTTTTTATTGAAAATCTTTCAAAAGTATTTTAACAAATGCCCAATAAAACATGTATTTGTACAAAACGCGGCATAGTAGGATACAATAAAGCTTATGGTTACATGTGAGATATAGTAACATAAAAGTCCGGTTAACTAGGACCATGGTGAAAGAGGTTTTCTATGGGGATTTGCTGCTGCTCTGGACAGTTCCTGACATGGGCAGAGGTGGCAACAGAGAGCACTGTGTTAGACTGCAGGACATACAGCTTCCTGCAGGACATACAGTAGCTGATAAGTACTGGAAGACTGGGGATTTTTTAATAGAAGTAAATCACAAATCTCTGACACTTTTGGCACCAGTTGATTTGAAATAATTTTTTGGGGGAACTTCCCCTTTAATCTTGTGATAACCTCTGCCCATGATAGTTTTCCGCATGTTTCCATGTCCAGGGGATGCATATACATATATTTCTTTCTTTAAGCTGCATTTATTATTGCTTTAGTGTTTTTTTTCTAGCTGGACCTTGTGGCTGTTAGCTAGGAGATAGTAAAGCATAACCATAACCCACGGATGGGGAACCTTCAGTCCTCCAGCTGCTGCAAAACTACAAGTCTGGAGAGCTGGAGGGTGGATGGTTCCCAAGCCCTGGCTTATGGTTTTTGTGCTGTCTTATTAGCTCCTAACTAACAGCCACATGGTCCAGCTTCAGAAAAACACTAAAGCAATAAGAAATACAGCATGAGGCTGGGTTCACACTACGTATATTTCAGTCAGTATTGTGGTCCTCATATTGCAACCAAAACCAGGAGTGGATTAAAAACACAGAAAGGATCCGTTCACACAATGGTGAAATTGAGTGGATGGCCGTCATTTAATGGCAAATATTTGCTGTTATTTTAAAACAACGGCTGTTATATTGAAATAATGGCCGTTATTTACTGTTATATGGCGGCCATACACTCAATTTCAACATTGTGTGAACAGATCCTTTCTGTGTTTTCCATCCACTCCTGGTTTTAGTTGCAATATGAGGACCACAATACTGACTGAAATATACTGTGTGTGAACCCAGCCTAAAGGAAGCAATCTCTGTGTATGTTACAGGAGGGGATTAGAACTTGAGCTTAGCCAAAGCCGTATTCATGAAGGCAGCCATGTCCTGGACTTCTTGTCAGTCATCCCATCGAGGACACATTTCAGTCAGCTTCCCCCTGGCCGGTGATGGACGCTTACAGGGAGCGATAGACCCGCGCAGCAGACTGAGGCGGGGTTCACACTACGTTTTTGCAGTCTGTTTATCGGATCAGTTTTTACATGGTTACCTATAAAATTGATATGTTAAATAAAGTGCAGAAACACAGTGTGATCCCAGCCTAAGGGACCTATTCCACGGAGCGATAATCGTCCGATCATCGCTCTGTGGAATAGAGACAACGATCAGCCGATGATCGATGATCGCCTAATGGTTTACTTAGGTTACTTAGGCACGATTATTCCGAACCATCACTGTATCCATCATGCGGCCGTTATATACAAATTGCTATCGGCCACGCCGTTTACTCAGGGAGATGTGCGGACGATAGCAAGACATTCTAGACCTGCGCAAAAGATGCGATCAGCTGATCAGCAAGGATTTTCTCCATCCTCTAATGATCGCTGTCACTTTTACACAGGCCGATTATTGGCCGAACGAGCATTTCGAGGAGCAATCCTTACCGATAACCGGCCCGTGTAAAAGGGGCTTTACTCTAATAGTTTATCGTCCGTTATGGCACTGATGGACTTATATGTGGAATCTATGTAATGTGTGTATGTATATGTATATATGGATGTGTGTATGTATATATGGATGTGTGTATGTATATATGTTATATGTGGAATCTATGTGATGTGTGTGTGTGTGTATATGTATATATGGATGTGTGTATGTATATATGTTATATGTGGAATCTATGTGATGTGTGTGTATATGTATATATGGATGTGTGTATGTATATATGGATGTGTGTATGTATATATGTTATATGTGGAATCTATGTGATGTGTGTGTGTGTGTATATGTATATATGGATGTGTGTATGTATATATGTTGTATGTGGAATCTATGTGGTGTGTGTGTGTGTGTGTGTATATGTATATATGAATGTGTGTATGTATATATGTTATATGTGGAATCTATGTAATGTGTGTATATATATGTATATATGGATGTGTGTATGTATATATGTTATATGTGGAATCTATGTGATGTGTGTGTATATGTATATATGGATGTGTGTATGTATATATGTTATATGTGGAATCTATGTGATGTGTGTGTGTGTGTATATGTATATATGGATGTGTGTATGTATATATGTTGTATGTGGAATCTATGTGGTGTGTGTGTGTGTGTGTGTGTGTGTGTATATGTATATATGGATGTGTGTATGTATATGTGTTATATGTGGAATCTATGTGATGTGTGTGTGTGTATATGTATATATGGATGTGTGTATGTATATATGTTATATGTGGAATCTATGTGATGTGTGTGTATATGTATATATGGATGTGTGTATGTATATATGTTATATGTGGAATCTATGTGATGTGTGTGTATATGTATATATGGATGTGTGTATGTATATGTTATATGTGGAATCTATGTGATGTGTGTGTATATGTATATATGGATGTGTGTATGTATATATGTCAAATGTGGAATCTATGTGATGTGTGTGTATATGTATATATGGATGTGTGTATGTATATATGTCAAATGTGGAATCTATGTGATGCGTATATGTATATATGTGTGTGATAGATGTTATGTATGGAATCTATATAATGTTTGTGTATATATGGATGTGTTTGATTTCGATGATATATATGGAATCCATGTGATGTATGTGTGTGTGCATATATGTGTGATGTAGATGTTATGTATGGAATCCATGTGATGTAGATGTTATACGGACGTGTGAGATTTTGATGTTATATATGGAATCTATGTTATGTGTGTGTATGATGTGTATATGTATATATGTGTGATGTATATGTTATATATGGAATGTATGTGATGTGTGTATATGTATATATGAATGTGTGTGATTTCCATGTTATATATGGAATCCATGTGATATATATGATAGCGGCATCTCATTCTCTTGCAGATAAGAGAGTCTACATGACGGTGGCAGTGGACATGGTGGTAACAGAAGTGGTGGAGCCGGTGCGCTTCCTGCTGGAGACGGTGGTCCGTGTCTACCCCAGCAATGAGCGCTTCTGGTATTTCAGCAGGAAAGCCTTCACAGAGACCTTCTACCTGAAGCTCAAACAGGTATGAAAGGGTCGTGCTCGGCTCTCGGCGGGCAGCGCTCGGCGTGACACATTGTCTTTTGTTCTCGGCGCGGTTTGATGTGATCGTCGTGCCTTTCCCTTCATAAAACACTTTCACATAGACACAGTCTGCAAACCCTATGGATCCTAATGTCACAGAAATGTGTTTTCTTTGATGGAATAAGCTATACTTATATCTCCAATTACACAGATAATTGGAGGGATTTTTTCCCTCTGTTATTATCTGTAGCCTATTTTTGCAGCTATCATTTTTGTTCGTTCTTTTTGCAGCTAGACACACAGAAACAAAGTCTTTCACTTTCTCTGTATGGGGTCTATAGAATAATAGGGCCTATGTGTATATATAAATATCCGCCAGCGCTCCCTCCGCTTCACTGCCGGTTCTCTGCTCTTTGGGCTGTCAGGAGTATAAAACATCGCATTTATTAAAGTCTGACAGGGCAAAAATACTGAACTGTGGCTTTTCCCCTTCAGACAAGTGAGAATTCAGCCCAAGCAGCATATAGGGGACGTGTCTGCGTATAGGGGGCATGTCGGCTGTACAGAGGCATGTGGGAGGTGTGCCGGCACATAGGAGACATGTCGGCTGTACAGAAGGGTACTGGGACTCTCTGATGGCCGGTCCATCCTCTGGGACCTAGTGTAATTGCCTCATCCTGCTCTTTGTTTATTTGGACACAGCAGTCTTTATTGTGGTGGTACACATGACACAATCCCAGAGGACCCCTTTAAAGTGTATCTGTCATTTAGAAGGTGGGCCTCAGGTGGATCAGCTGTTTGGAGAGGGAGGGGGGGCATGAGCAGGACCTTAGGGGAATCAGCTGTTTGAGGTGGAACTGGTAGAGCAGGACATGAGGGGGATCAGCTGTTGGGGGGGGGGCTTGATCAGGACATCAGGGGATCAGCTGTTGGGGGGGGGCTTGATCAGGACATCAGGGGGATCAGCTGTTGGGGGGGCTTGATCAGGACATCAGGAGATCAGCTGTTGGGGGGGCTTGATCAGGACATCAGGGGGATCAGCTGTTGGGGGGGCTTGATCAGGACATCAGGGGATCAGCTGTTGGGGGGGGGGGCTTGATTAGGGCATCAGGGGGATCAGCTTTTTGGGGGGCCCGGGGATTTAGGGGGATCAGCTGTTTGGGGAGGGATCTGGTGGAGCAGCACCTTGGTGGGGGGGGGGGCACAGAACTGTTACTGATGACACAACCCCTTGAAGCAACTTTCTTAGGAGAAATACTTCCAGATATAGAATGGAAAATGTCTTTAGTATCACATAAAATCATGAAATATAATAAAAAGCCACAAAATGGAATAAAATGCATCTTGTACTGTCTGGCGTCCTGCCTGCGATCCACCCACCTCCCTTGTTCATTATAAGAAGCATTTCAATAAAAAAAAATTATAAAAGCTAATAAAGCTACAGAAAGGTATGTGCTGGATGAGGACGCCAAGCGGCCGGAAACAACCAGACAAGCAGCCTTTGACCGCACACACTATAAACCATTGCTAATGTTCTAAGAGTCCCATACACATTCTAAAAAGTCTGAGATATGTATGTGTGTGTGCATGTGTTTGTGGGTGTGTATATATATATATATATATATATATATATATATATGGGTGAGGGGGTTGACAATTTGTCTGACAATTCATTTAATAGTCACATGGGTGTGGTTAGGAAGTGATGGGTGGGGTTATAGAATCGGGGTGGGGGGGGGTATATACCTAATACACGCCCTTCAATGTAAAACATTCACACCCCGATTATATAATCACACCCATATGACTATTTACTGATTAGTCAGGTAACTTATACAATTTGTGTCAGGAAAAGCAAGAATCGCTCCAAACAGGTGGCACCCTGAAGAGAATCCATCAGCAAGTTAGATGACCCTGATGAGGCTGAGAGCTTCCAGTCACCTAGTTGGTCCGCCCACTGGGCTCTTAAGCAAAAAAAAGAGCTGGGATTTAAATGTATAAAATACAAATTACACAGAAGCTTGTCCACAAGCAAATCTATGAATTTGGTGAGCATCTTCTTACAGATCACATGATGCTCAATCTGACAGGTTTCTTTTAGGGACAAATTAAAGGGCTACTCCAGCAAAACAAAATTCTTTCAAATCAACTGGTGTCAGAAAGTGCCTGAGATTTGTGATTTGTTTCTGTTAAAAACTCTCCAGTCTTCCAGTACTTATCCGCTGCTCTATGACCTGCATGAAGTGATGTATTCTCTCCAGTCTGACACAGTGCTCTCTGCTGCCACCTCTGTCCATGTCAGGAACTGTCCAGAGCAGCAGCAAATCCCCATAGAAAACCTCTCCTGCTCTGGACAGTTCCTGACATGGACAGAGGTGGCAGCAGAGAGCACTGTGTCAGACTGGAGAGAATACACCACTTCCTGCAGGACATACAGCAGCTGATAAGTACTGGAAGACTGGGGATTTTTTTTTTTATAGAAGTAAATCACAAATCTAAATAACTTTCTGACACCTGTTGATTTGAAAGAAAAAAAAATAGTTTGTCCAGATAGAACTTGGTTTGGATCTCTCCTGCTCCTTATACGTTGTGAATATTCACGGACACTTTTCACGTTCATTCTTCCTCCTTTTAGTCTGGGAATAAAAGCTCCGGAGATTCCATCTATGAAGTCCTGAGCCTGCAGAGGCAATCCGAGATGGTGGAGGCCCCGACCAGCCCAGCCAGTACCAGCGGCTTACTGTCTCCACAAGAAGAGGATGAGCCGGAGGAAGGTGAGTGCCCTCCATTACCGCGGTGTAATCTGTACCTTCCCATCGAGCAGTATACATAGAGGGCTGACTGATAGACCTGTCTGTTGTAGGAATTTCTCTGGTCCCCCGACTTTAGTCCCTGGAAGGTGATGGTAGTGACCATGTTAGGTAGGACCCTGTGCATGGACTGTGTGTATGTGACATGTATGTTCTGCATGGTGTGTAGTGCAGTGGTGTGACGGGATGCCAGGACGGTGCACAGCAGGTTAGAGGCCCCCTGCACCCTGTATACATTACGCTCTGTTTTCTTACACCTTTTTTCATTCTCACATCTTCATATTGAAACGTCTGATGTCAGACCCTACCGTCTTATGTCACAGGTGTAGTGACAGCATGGTGTGTAGTATACAGTGCTTTGTGCTTCTGTAGTGATGGCGTTGGGTGGATGGACATGTGATGGGGCGGTATATAGTGTGACGCTCTATACATGGTGTCAGTGCTTGAGCTGTTGGGTATGCTAATACCATTGGTGACATGTGAACAAGACACAAGGCCATAACTCTGTACAGTCGGGTATCACAGGGCACTGACATGTAGGGAATAACGTTATTTCTTTCTCACACGAATAAAGAGAATAACGGATAGTCAATAGTCATGTCTTATATCTTACAATAACCTCATCTGTCTTTATTCAGAGAGCGACTGCGAGCTCTGGAGCGGCTCCGGAGACGTTTCCAAAGAATGTCCTGAGAAGATATTGGGATGCTGGGGTCAGCTCCTTCAGAAATGGTAAGATGGCAGCGATAACCGGGTGTAGGTGTGTAGCCGTGTGTGTGTGTTTGTATATGTGTATACTGCGTGTGCTGCAGAGCTGTGTGTGGATGTGTATATATGTGTATACTGTGTGTGCTGCAAAGCTGTGTGTATGTGGGGGCAGCAGAGCTGTGTGTGGTTGTGTATACACTCACCGGCCACTTTATTAGGTACACCATACTAGTAACGGGTTGGACCCCCTTTTGCCTTCAGAACTGCCTCAATTCTTGGTGGCATAGATACAACAAGGTGCTGGAAGCTTCCTCAGAGATTTTGGTCCATAGTGACATGATGGCATCACACAGTTGCCGCAGATTTGTCGGCTGCACATCCATGATGCCAATCTCCCGTTCCACCACATCCCAAAGATGCTCTATTGGATTGAGATCTGGTGACTGTGGAGGCCATTGGAGTACAGTGACCTCATTGTCATGTTCTAGAAACCAGTCTGAGATGATTCTAGCTTTATGACATGGCGCATTATCCTGCTGAAAGTAGCCATCAGATGTTGGGTCCATTGTGGTCATAAAAGGATGGACATGGTCAGCAACAATACTCAGGTAGGCTGTGGCGTTGCAACCATGCTCAATTGGTACCAAGGGGCCCAAAGAGTGCCAAGAAAATATTCCCCACACCATGACACCACCACCACCAGCCTGAACCGTTGATACAAGGCAGGATGGATCCATGCTTTCATGTTGTTGACGCCAAATTCTGACCCTACCATCCGAATGTCGCAGCAGAAATCGAGACTCATCAGACCAGGCAACGTTTTTCCAATCTTCTACTGTCCAATTTCGATGAGCTTGTGCAAATTGTAGCCTCAGTTTCCTGTTCTTAGCTGAGCGGAGTGGCCCCCGGTGTGGTCTTCTGCTGCTGGAGCCCATACTGTGTACTGTGCGTTCAGAGATGCTCTTCGGCCTACCTTGGGTGTAACGCTTGGCTATTTGAGTCACTGTTGCCTTTTTATCAGCTCGAACCAGTCTGCCCATTCTCCTCTGACCTCTGGCATCAACAAGGCATTTCCGCCCACAGTGGCTTAGGGCCCTATTCCATGGGAAGATTATCGTTCGGATAATCGTTAACGATAAACGATTTCAAACGACCGCTATTGTGAACGGCCTGAAATTGTTCACCCATTTACATGGAATGATAATCGTTACTTATGATCGTTCTTGCGGTCGTCTTGTCATCACTATTGCTTTCGATGCTACTGCGAACGACAGAACGACGTCTTATTCAGTGTGAACGATTTGCACACGAGCAACGATAAAAATAGGTTCAGGTCTTATTAAGCAATCAACGATTTCTTGTTCGTTGTTTCATCGTTAACTGCTATTCAACCGAACGATTATCGTTTAGTTCTGAACGATGTAACGATAATTCGAATGATAATCGTCCCGTGGAATAGGGCCCTTACCTTCCCTCCATGTACATTAGTAATATTATGTCACTGTCCCATGAGTATTTGCCCCTTTCAGTGCACAACAATATCCTGGTGGACTTAAAAGCAGCTGATTGACATTAGTTCCCGGACGTATGCAGGTTATTTGTACCTTGACGCATGCAGGTAATTAGTGCCCCGACGCATGCAGGTTATAAGTACTCTGATGCATGCCGTTTATTAATAGCTTGATGCATGCAGGTTATAAGTAGCCAGGATGCATGCAGGTTATTAGTGTTTAGATGCATGCAGATTATTAGTAGCCTGATGCATGCAGATTATTAGTAGCTTGAGGCATGCTAGTTTATTAGATACATGCCGTTTATTACTACCCAGGATGCATTCAGGTTATCAGTTGCAGCTTATTAGTAGCCTGGCGCATGCAGGTTAGCAGTATTCATGATGCATGCAGGTTTATTATCCCTAATGCATGCAGGTTATCAGTACCCAGATGCATGCAGGTTTAGTATCCCTAATGCATGTTTTGTTACCAGTACCCAGGATGCATGCAGGTTATTAGTACCCAGGATGCATGCAGGTTATTAGGATTCTGATGCATAACTTTGCATGTATCTGCACTCATCTAAGTGTCAGCAGGGACATTTACTGTAGGAATCTCTCCAATCCTAAGGAGGCAGTAGTGGAGCAGTGGGTATAGGCTGACGTACAGCGACAGGGACTCCATAGGAGATTCACAGTCTCTGCATCGTCCCGGCTTTATTATCAGGTCCTATTACTCTAGGGGGAAGGGGAGGCAGATAATACATGTGTGTGAGGGAACCATATTACCAGCAATTCCCGAGCGCCTAAGTATAGGTTGCGGTTGCCATGAGTAGCAGCAGTCAGTCTCCGCTTTCTTGAACCTTCCTTTGTCCTATGTGATCACAGTAATAACCTTACCTGGTGCATACAGCTTTATTATACTCTGCCTTCCTCAGGGTTGTGCATAGAAATGGGCTTTTTCTTCTTCTTCTTTTTCTGCATTTAAAGTAGATTCTTATTTGAGAAGTGAATTAGGCAGCGGCACCATATTCTGCCGCTAATCGCTGCGAGACGTCGCCTGCGGGGTGTGAAATGAAGTCATAGATCTCAGCAATGACTTTCTGCTTTACTTCTTCTTCCTCTTTGCTCGGGAGTCTTCACCTTCCCTGAAGCTTATTCCAATCCACTTGTTTATCACAAATGCACAATTACATTTACCGTTCACCGGGGATCACCATCGCTCCCGCCGCTACAGGAATATACACTTATTATTAGCCTGTTAGCACAGAAAATAATGAATTCCATTGTTAATGGAAACCGATTCCCGGGATTATCAATAAACCACAGATATGGGGAAAAATTTGTAAGAAAATTTGGCTTTAATCCCAATTTAGACTGAACTTTTTGGACCATCCTTAAAGAGATGAAAAAAATAAAACATGGCTGCTTTCACCCCCAATCTGCACCCGGTTACTTTGCTGTATTGCAGCTCAGTTTCACTATTGGGAATGGAGCTGAGATGTAATGCCACACACAGCCTGAGGACAGGGGTGGCGCTGTTGAAAGCAGATACACTTTCTTAATCTTGGATATCCCCTTTTAAAGGGCTATTCCCATCTGGATGTTTACGGCGTGCCATAAATATGTGAGAGATGAGGGTCTCGCCTCCTGAGATTGCAGGACCTCCGGCCCCTTTCACCTTACAGATGGCTGCCGACAGTGGTTGGAAAGCAGACAACAACCGAATGAGCTGCCTATGTAGTTCCCCTAGAGGTATATGGGAGATGGCTTCCAAAATTCTGGCGGAGACGGATTAGTAAATCTGGGCCGTTGTGCTGAACCTGTCAATGTGAAAGTCCCATAGACAGTGAATGGCGCAGTTGGAGAGCGTGCACGCCATCTCTCCGCTCCTCAGGGGATAGTCTGTTTTTCTGATTGATACTGGTCCCAGTGGTCAGACCCCCACTCCTCAGCCAGTCCACTCCACCATCCTGTATATAGGACGTCATTTTTACTCTTGGCAGCAGCAGTGTGTGCCCCGTCCTCTTTGCAGTATGAGAGGTGAACGTCCGTCTCTCTCCGGTGTTCCCCAGTTTCGGACGTTATTTAGTAGCATTGATGAACGTGTTACTGTGTTTGGTTCCTTTGTGAAGCAGGAGAAGAATAGTGTCTGTACTTTCCTTTGTCCTGGCGGAGCAGAATACGACCAGACTAGAACGCCAATTAAAATGTTCTGCACATTTTTAGTTTTTCTTCCCTCAGATCTAAGGCGGCTTTTTCAATTAATCTTGGAAGACGCCTGTAGATCGGAGTACGTCAGCTGACAAGGAGATTTAGATCTTTAGTGCTTTTCTTTTATATTTTGATTGAAAGCTCAACCAACAGCTACATGAAGAACGCCATCACCGGGCCCCGTAATAAGTGCTCTGGGCCCCGTAATAAGTGCCCCGGGCCCCGTAATAAGTGCCCCGGGCCCCGTAATAAGTGCCCCGGGCCCCGTAATAAGTGCCCCGGGCCCCGTAATAAGTGCCCCGGGCCCCGTAATAAGTGCCCCGGGCCCCGTAATAAGTGCCCCGGGCCCCGTAATAAGTGCCCCGGGCCCCGTAATAAGCGCCCCGGGCCCCGTAATAAGCGCCCCGTAATAAGCGCCCCGGGCCCCGTAATAAGCGCCCCGGGCCCTGTAATAAGCGCCCCGGGCCCCGTAATAAGCACCCCGGGCCCCGTAATAATCCTCCCAGTATTAAAAAGATGCTACAATGTTGCATATAAAGCCTGCCAGGGACTTGTTTACATCAACCGTCTCAGAAGGGAGGGGGAGACAGAGAGAAAAGCTCACACACAGTTGTTTGTGTCTTCATCAGAAAGCAGCAGCTGAGAACTGGGGGAAGGAAACTGAATAGATAACAACAAGTATGAAAGGAATTGTTAGTCTCACCATGGGCAATTTATCAAAAATTGTGTTTGAGTGGAATACCCCTTTAGAATATAACCTTACAAAGGCTGATCGTGTAACATGACTTAAACAGAGCGCCTATGCCATTGCTTCCTTACATGTGATAATATTGGGTTGGTTAGAAGCTCCCAGCATAGGAGGTGTCACATCTCACCAGATATACCACAAGCGACCTTTATTTCAGCTGAAGGTCATGTGTCACCGAGAACAGGGGGTTAAACTCAGGGCCCTCCAGCTGCTGCAGAACCAAAATTCAGGCCTGTAGAGCCAAAGCTTTAGCTCTCGAGGCATGATGGGAATTGTAGTTTAGCTGAAGGGTTTGACTTCTCTTTGACTTTGACCATTATCGGGCTGATCAGAGTTGGATAATGGAACATGTTTCTTTTTTTGAATCTGTTTCTTCTTTCTGATTGATTTCCATTTTTTGTACATTGTTATGGGGCGGCCATCTCATCTGAGCTGTTTTTAACAGCATTTAGAGGTATGCTTTACAGCTCGTGGATATAGGCATTGTAGTGTGTAGAGAAGATACTTTTAATTTGTATGGGATGGTTTTCTAGGCATGCTACGTGACCTGTGGGGGGGAAGCTAAGCTCTGACTATAAGATATTGTGAATGGCGTCTTATCTATACACTGGTGTAAAAACGACACTGCAGGAAAGTAATCTGTACAGAGCAGGAGATCTCAGCTTATTATTAGGCTTAGTGGCCAGAAAGAAACTGCAAGATTTGTAAGGTAAATAGTAAAGTGAAAAAATCTCAATTTTTTTTTTAAACCAATAAGTTTAAAATACAAATGTGATTTAAACCATAGTTCATTAGTGACACATTCCCTTTAAAAGCGTAGCTCTATTTTCATATGGTGAATTATTAGAGAGTGGCCTGAGTCCTCTGTTCTGGATCTTCATCTCATCACATAATCTGAGATCTTTCGTTTAGACTAAAACTAAACTCTCTGTTCTGCCTGTGATGATAAGGAGGAGACTGCTGGAAAGTGATCTGTGCTGCAGCGTCAGGTGACACCAGTAGATAGAGGAGACAAAAGATGATGTTCATAGCTCAGCCTCCTCCCTGTTTTATGATCTCTGTACAGGTCACAGAGCATGCCCAGACTCCTCCTCCATGCAGGTCATTGGGACAGCTCCTTTCCATTTTTACCTTTTTCCATAGTTTACTGTAAAGCATATCCCTAAATGCTATTAAAAGGCTTAGGCAAAATGTCTACCCCTATTATAATGAACTTAAAAGAAAATTTTAAAAATTGCTCTCTGAGAACAGAAACTGATCAGTAAAATGAACTCGTTCTAGTATCTGGCCATAAATTTCCCTTTAAAGAGGTTGTTCACCCAATTTTTTTTGTTTCAAATTAATTGGTGTCAGAAAGTGCCAGAAAGTGCTAGAGATTTGTAATTTACGTCTATTAAAAAAAAAAAAATCTCCAGTCTTCCAGTACTTATCAGCTGCTGTATGTCCTACATGAAGTGGTGTATTCTCTCCAGTCTGACACAACGCTCTCTGCTGCCACCTCTGTCCGGAACTGTCAGGAACTGTCCAGAGCAGGAGAGGTTTTCTATGGGGATTTGCTGCTTGTCTGGACAGTTCCTGACATGGACAGAGGTGGCAGCAGAGAGCACTGTGTCAGACTGGGGAGAATACACCACTTACTGCAGGACATACAGCAGCTGATAAGTACCGGAAGACTTGATATACTTTAATAGAAGTACATTACAAATCTCTGACACTCTCTGGCACCAGTTGTTTTGAAAAAAAAAAAATTTTTGTTACACTACCAACTTTGGATAATTTTAAGAAAAGTTTCTCACAGCGTCTGATTTTTAGAAGCGGCTTCAAGTGCGTTCGTCCTGCTAGAAAATGAGCTGTCAGTATGATTTATAAAACTATTAGAAGACGTTCTGGTGTTGCCCAGGTGGACGAGTACGGAAATAGCTATCGGCTTTATTTAAAGATCGCGCTCAGGTGGAGTGCCAGGGCTGAAGGCGGGCCGACATGTCTGGAGTTTGCTGTGATGCCCAGACGGAGATTGCGCTGCGTTTGCAGAATATTTATTAGAAGTTGATAAGAAGTGCGGCACGTTTCTGGCCGACTCCAGGGAACTGGCTTATTATTATTAACAATGTTTTTAGAATTTTGTCCAAGAGCCAGAAGTGAATGTGAAGAGAAGAAGCGATGGGTTACAAGCTAACGCTGTAGCTGAAGGCCCCATGGCCCTAGTGAATGAGATTCCCGTGGTCCTAGTGAATGAAATCCCGTGGTCCTAGTGAATGAGATTCCCGTGGTCCTAGTGAATGAGATTCCCGTGGTCCTAGTGAATGAGATTCCCGTGGTCCTAGTGAATGAGATTCCCGTGGTCCTAGTGAATGAGATTCCCGTGGTCCTAGTGAATGAGATTCCCATGGTCCTAGTGAATGAGATTCCCATGGTCCTAGTGAATGAGATTCCCGTGGTCCTAGTGAATGAGATTCCCGTGGTCCTAGTGAATGAGATTCCCGTGGTCCTAGTGAATGAGATCCCAGTGGTCCTAGTGAATGAGATCCCAGTGGTCCTTGTGAATGAGATTCCCGTGGTCCTAGTGAATGAGATCCCGGTGGTCCTAGTGAATGAGATTCCGGTGGTCCTTGTGAATGAGATTCCCATGGTCCTAGTGAATGAGATTCCCGTGGTCCTAGTGAATGAGATTCCCGTGGTCCTAGTGAATGAGATTCCCGTGGTCCTAGTGAATGAGATTCCCGTGGTCCTAGTGAATGAGATTCCGGTGGTCCTAGTGAATGAGATTCCCGGTGGTCCTAGTGAATGAGATCCTGGTGGTCCTAGTGAATGAGATTCCCAGTGGTCCTAGTGAATTAGATCCTGGTGGTCCTAGTGAATGAGATCCCGGTGGTCCTAGTGAATTAGATCCTGGTGGTCCTAGTGAATGAGATCCCGGTGGTCAGGCCAACATTTATAGCTAAAAATAAGTGATGAGTTTCTGAACTGTTTAGATTGGTCATGTGACTCCCGTCATCTGGAGAAGTTGGATGCCACCTCCAGTCACCGGGAGTCAGATGCCAACCGTCCGGGCTCCATAATGTTCTCCAAAGCTGAACAGTTCCGCAACTCTGCTCAACACTACAAGTAACAACTGCTAGGAGGTGAACCATCCACATCAGCGTGTGCGCTCTCATCCTGTTCTGCTCTCCTCCCTGTGTAGGCACAGCAATCTCAGTGTGAGACCTAAGGGACTGTCCTCATTGGTGAAGAGAGGCGGGGTGCCCGAGGCGCTCAGAGCTGAGGTCTGGCAACTTCTCGCTGGCTGCCACGAAGATGAAGAAATGATGGAGAAGTACAAGATGCTCATCGTAAAAGTAAGAGACGTTCATCAGAGATTCTGCACCTTGGGAGGTGGTTTATGCTTTCAGGGAACAGGGATAGTTGGTGTGTGTATATATATATGTGGCCTTAAAGGCTTAAAGGGGAACTCTGGTGAGTCTTCTAGTACTTATCAGCTGCTGTATGTCCTGCAGGAAGTGGTGTATTCTCTCCAGTCTGACACAATACTCTCTGCTGCCACCTCTGTCCATGTCAGGAACTGTCCAGAGCAGCAGCAAATCCCCATAGAAAACCTCTCCTGCTCTGGACAGTTCCTGACATGGACAGAGGTGGCAGCAGAGAGCACTGTGTCAGACTGGAGAGAATACACCACATTTTCGCCGGAGTACCCCTTTAACTTACCTGTTCACCTTGGTGTGCTGTCAGGAAACATAATGCCATCAAGAATTGTCTGTGGCTGCAGCTACCAGGGGATATGGATCTGGACGCCTATGATCACAGTCTTGTCCAGGCAGGGTAGGATTGTGTCACTACTGTGATGACGGGAGCGGGATCATTCAGCCCTATGTTATACGGATGTCGGCCTAGTAGAGCCCTACCTCGTGTAGAGAGAGTTGATCCTCTGATGGGAGATAAGTCTGTTTTGTAAAAATGAATTGACGTATTAGGAAAAACCACTGTGCAAAGTGCGTATCCTCCGTGCCGCGAAGCCTGTCCCTCGGCGCGTAGAGGACTGTGCAGGAGGATGCTCTCCGTCGTTCTGCGTTCATTGATCGAAAATAAGGTACCTGGCGCAATGTTCTGTCTCTGGCGATGATTTTGTTCTTTATTTGCTCTCTCGGTTTTGACCCTTGGCTTAGTATCTGACGTCTTTTTGGTCCTGATTTGTGGTCCGTCCGTTCTTGGTTGTTGCTGACGCGGACTGCTTGCGGACCTTGCACGCAGCAGTGAAAGGACTGTTGCCTAGTTAAGCCACATTGACCTTACGGACTGGGAAGCCCTGTAATGGAGAGCTTCCCCGCCTGGCATCATGTATCAATATTGTGCCGGGAGTGGGGAAACTGTTTGCATCTCCCTGGCACTGTGTGGCTTTGTCACTACAGATATGCAGAGGTTCAAACAGTTTCCCCGCTCCCGTCACAATACTGATACATGATGCCAGGCGGGGAAACTCGTAAGGTCTGCAAAATTGTGGACGTGTGAATGTGGCCTTAGGGTCTGTTCACACTACGGAATCAGCGCCAAAATTCTGCATGGAACCCCCACCCGTGCAATGGGTGCCAAATCTTTTCTGCTGTGTGTTTTCAAGGGTGACCGCACGAGCCTCCGCTCTCTCTGTAGAATCAGAGCTCAGCTCCCACAGCAGCCAATCAGAGCTTAGCCTTCATTTAAGGAGAGCTGAAAGCTGAGCTGTGATTGGTTGCTGTGGGAGATGAGCTGTGATTGGTTGCTGTGAGAGCTGAGCTGTGATTGGTTGCTGTGGAAGCTGAGCTGTGATTGGTTGCTGTGGGAGATGAGCTGTGATTGGTTGCTGTGGGAGATGAGCTGTGATTGGTTGCTGTGAGAGCTGAGCTGTGACTGGTTGCTGTGGGAGATGAGCTGTGATTGGTTGCTGTGGGAGATGAGCTGTGATTGGTTGCTGTGGGAGCTGAGCTGTGATTGGTTGCTGTGGGAGATGAGCTGTGATTGGTTGCTGTGAGAGCTGAGCTGTGATTGGTTGCTGTGAGAGCTGAGCTGTGATTGGTTGCTGTGAGAGCTGAGCTGTGATTGGTTGCTTTGAGAAATGAGGTGTGATTGGTTGCTGTGAGAGATGAGCTGTGATTGGCTGCTGTGGGAGCTGAGCTGTGATTGGTTGCTGTGGGAGCTGAGCTGTAATTGGCTGCTGTGGGAGCTGAGCTGTGATTGGTTGCTGTGGAAGCTGAGCTGTGATTGGTTGCCGTGGGAGCTGAGCTGTGATTGGTTGCTGTGGGAGCTGAGCTGTAATTGCCTGCTGTGGGAGCTGAGCTGTGATTGGTTGCCGTGGGAGCTGAGCTGTGATTGGTTGCCGTGGGAGCTGAGCTGTGATTGGTTGCTGTGGGAGCTGAGCTGTAATTGGCTGCTGTGGGAGCTGAGCTGTGATTGGTTGCTGTGGGAGCTGAGCTGTGATTGGTTGCTGTGGGAGCTGAGCTGTGATTGGTTGCTGTGGGTAGTCTTCCTGCACCCTTTGATAACCCTGGGCCATATTCTTTATACGATTAATAACTCGGTGCCTAAGTTAGTGAGAACGTTATCTGCTGCTTTCGGTGGAACTGACTGTAATGTGAATAGCAGCCTCCTGACCGTAAGCGGGAAGAGAGAAGGATCGGAAATGTTGAATTTCAGCTGCCGTCCCCTTTGTGTCTGGCAGTGGCTGATCTCCCCTTTCATTCTTGCCCAAGCCCATCCAGATCGGTATATTTTCTACATTAAAAACACCTTCCATTTACTTCAATGGGAAGATGCTTTCACTATGCACATAAGGCTGAAAGACCAGGAGGGCTAATATTAAAGAGCGTGTCACTTTTCAGAGCGCTCCACAATGGATTTGGCGCTGAGACATCACAGCATTGTCACCGCGCTTTACCTGCCAGAGATTTTTCTGTATATTGATGTAGTAGCACTGAGCACTGGGTATGTTTATGTAGCAGAGCTGTGTGTCTGTGGTGATGTATGGGAGGTATGTGTTTCTGTATATTGATGTAGTAGCACTGAGCACTGGGTATGTTTATGTAGCAGAGCTGTGTGTCTGTGGTGATGTAGGGGAGGTATGTGTTTCTGTATATTGATGTAGTAGCACTGAGCACTGGGTATGTTTATGTAGCAGAGCTGTGTGTCTGTGGTGATGTATGGGAGGTATGTGTTTCTGTATATTGATGTAGTAGCACTGAGCACTGGGTATGTTTATGTAGCAGAGCTGTGTGTCTGTGGTGATGTAGGGGAGGTATGTGTTTCTGTATATTGATGTAGTAGCACTGAGCACTGGGTATGTTTATGTAGCAGAGCTGTGTGTGTGTTGCCCATGCAGCAGAGCTCTGTGTATTTGTGGGTATAATGTTCTGTCATGGAGAGTGTTAAAGTGGACCTGTCATTTCAATAAACTTTACCCCTTCACTGCCTTAGACCACCAGGAAACTGTTTTCAGTTGTGTAAACCAGGGGTCCATCTTATAGTCAGGTGCATCTTATAAAGCATAAAATACAGTGTAATAAAAAAGTCAGCAGCAGCGATCAGGTACACGGAGGGGGGATAGAGCATAATATGGAGGAGCCGTAGGTGTAAGTCATACAGTCACTTACATTTACAATAAGCAGATACAATATTTTCCTGGAGAAAGTCGCCTGTTGTGGGTGAAATTTTTTTTACCTCCATCAGACAAACATTTCTGAGAATCTCCGACCCCGTCCTCCTCCCCCTCCTCTCCTTACATCCACCTTCTGAGACGTAATTCGGTCCCATTCCCGCTCTTCCTTTTGGCAGCATCGGTGCAGGGACACACAGGGTGACATCTATCTGCGCTGCCGCCTTTAGCTTTGTGTGTAGATAAGAAACAGGCAGCGTGGTGGCAGGCGGGTGGCAGGCGCTGGGTGACGGGTTCCACTCACACAAGAAACCTTTATTTCAAGAGACTTAACAGGATCCGCTTGCGTCGCTGACATGAACCATTGTGCTCGTCTGCTTTTATTTTACTGTCCTCGTCTTTTCTCTCGGTAGTTGTATTGTCACCGTGATGCCTTATATGAGATATTGCTAGACTCATGTATAAGAACGTTCTGAGGGATAACCTGTGGAGCGCCACTCTTGTGCTCAGGTTGTGTGCGGTATTACATCTCACCTCTATTCACTTCAGTGGTACTGAGCTGCAATACCACACACTAACTGAGGACAGAAGGGGCGCTGTTTCTTTTTAATCCTGGACAAGCCCTTTATGGGTCTTTTCACACAGCCAAATATTCATATGATTGTGGCCGCAGACTAGCGCCCATTGGTGAGTGCCTTTAAGTCACAGTTAATTGCATGGCCGGACCACATGAACGATCACTGTATACTTTCTGCGGCCATTTAAATACATTTGGCCGCACATTTATTAAGAGTCCTGCCCCCTTTCACCCAACCAGATTTACTAAAAGGTGCACGCCCCTAGGTTGAATCCTGCAGCACCGGTCTGGCACAGAAATCTACAGGAGGCTACGCCTTTTACCCGCTTGTTGCACCTCCACTTAGCTCCCCCTTCAGGCATTGGGCATATGTGGCTTACAGCTGGCCCACGTTACTGAGAAGGTAAGAATCTGGGCCTTCTCTGTGGCGCACGTTTCATAAAGGTCCCCTCCTCCTGTTCAGACGTGTGCGGCCGATATCAATGACTTAAGATTAAATCAGCTGTTGAGCAAGCGTCACTTGTCGGCAGGTCGCTCACCCTTTCACACGGGCCGATTATCGGGTAAATGAGCGTTTTTTGGAACTTTAAAGGGGTTATCCAGGGCTACATAAACATGGCCTCTTTCTTTCAGAGACAGCACCACTCTAGTCTCCAATTCAGGTGCAGTTTGCAATTAAGCTCCATTCACTTCAATGGAACTGAGCAAAACCCCGCCCAAGCTGGAGAAAGTGGCCACGTTTATGTAGCGCTGGATAACCCCTTTAACAATAATTGGAGTGTGTGAAAGGGCCTAAGGGCCAGTTCACGCGGAGTAAAACTGGTGGAATCCCGCCAGCCTCTGTGTCATATTGGTAGTCTATGGAAGACTCACGTGCCTCCTCTCTCTGGACATGTTCATTCTTCTGCGCAGAGAGAGGAGGCGCGTGAGTCTTCCATAGACACAGAGGCTGGCGGGATTCCGCTAGTTTTACTCTGGGCCCTGGCACTGCTAATCCTTAGTGTGCTGTATGTCCGCCATTTCACATCATTAGGGCGGAGTACTGTGCATACAGCACAGTGAGGTGTAGCACTGCTAGGGCCCAGGGAACAATAGGCTCCACCTCCTTGACACTTTTCATTGCCTGAATAAAAGCCTTTTTAAAAAAATAAAATTAGAAGCGCAGGCGCAGACAACAAAGCTATGTTCTGAATGCTTGAATTAATATCTATGCAGCGGTGCCACCAGCTCGGTAGGTGGTCAGGGAGCGACAGTGTCCCCTTAAATTGTTACAAAGTTACAAACCGATGGAATACCAGGAAACACAAAGGAAAACATTCTCCTGATCATTAAAGGGGCAGTGGCCAAAGTCCCCCCTTCTCAGGCTATGGCTTTTTTCACTTCCTTTGAGTGGAGGGCGAGAAGCTCCGCAGTGATTGGCTGCTCTGTCCAGCAGCACTGTGCTCTTCCGCTCTACACTGTGCTGTGCTGTCCAGCTCTGCTATGCCAAGTGCCGTCCTGACAGCTCCACGGGTGAGGTGGCCCAGAAGTGAGGGAGTCACCGGCCTGGCCACTGTTTTTGATATAGTTGTTTTAATGAGAATACCCCTGTTAACATTTTGGGGTAAATAAAACCCCTTTAATTTCCAGTACAAGTATTTCCTCGCATTCTACGACATCCTTCCAAATAAAATATCTCATTGTTCAAAAGGGGAATAAAATAGCGGTGAGTCTTGGTGTTTGCTCGTCTTCCCTCCCGGTAATCCCCGCTCCGTGAAGCGGCAGGCACTTTCTGGAAGGCGCAGTGTTTTTTTTTCCTCCTCCTAAATAGCTTATTAATCTCTTTCATGTAGTGCGGCACGGCTGGTTACCCTGTTAGTGGGCCAGAGAATATTTTTACTACCCAAATTGATTGCGGCGTTCTCCCCAGCACTTAGCAGGAGTGACGGCGCAGACAGTCCGGCTGAATGATGCCGCCCAGAATAGAACGGGATTAGATGGCTGAGAGGTCAGAGCTCTGCATCCACCCCGTGTCTACAGGCAGTGCTCCTCTATGGTGGCCGGGTTATCCAGGTGGACTCTCAATTGTCTTTTTCATCTATAGTCACCTATTGTTTTAAAAGTTAAAGTGAATCTGTGACCCCGACTGCCCACTGATCTGACGACACCGCAGAATAAATATAAATGAAAGCGTTCAGAACATACTTTTGATGCCTGTGACTGTGTTTTTATTTTCATGTGAATAGTGTCAAAGAGGCGGAGCCTATTATTCTCTCGGCCCTGTCCATTTGGCTTCCTGTAGACTTCTGTTACACATTTAGCTTAGTCAGGGTCTCCCAGGAATAAGGGACGGCAATTGGAAAAGATTCCGGATTCAGGACATTTATTCATCAGGACATTGATGTAAATCTATTTCTGAGCTTGAGAGTCCAGTGGTTGGTCCAACTGAATGTGGTAGGAACGCCCACTGGACTCTCTGAATGGGCAGAGATTTAGATCAGTGAAGTATAAGTCATCCTGTGTCTTTTCTGATATGGAGGGATAGAATGATATAAGCAGTCTGCTCAGCGACCGGTTCCCTATCCCCCCCCCCCGTACCTGGGTATATACATGTATACCTCTGATGGCAGCCTCATTGTCTGTATTGGCAGTGTTTATCCTGGTTCCGTCTCTCCACGTTCCCATCTCTCCCTCTTCTCTCCCTCCTCTTCCTTTCTGGTGTTATTTTCTAATAATTGAATCTGTCCATGAAGACGCCTGTGAGAGACTGACAGGGAAGGTCACTGGGTTTCCCGAGCCTCAGACCCTGATTAATTACTGCTCTCCTCCATTCTGCCGCAGCCCCTTGTCTGGATGCTGGAAATGAGCTGTGTGATAGAATGGGGTTATACCAGATGGGACTATCCGCACCAGTCACAGGATCACTCCCATGGAGGCAATGTGGGCAGACGCTCTGCTGTCTATCTGCCGGCCACCTATATTCATTGCCGGTCACCTATATTCATTGCCAGTCACCTATATTCATTGCCGGTCACCTATATTTATTACCAGTCACCTATATTCATTGCCGGTCACCTATATTTATTACCAGTCACCTATATTCATTACCGGTCACCTATATTTATTACCAGTCACCTATATTCATTGCCAGTCACCTGTATTCATTGCCAGTAACCTATATTCATTGCCGGTCACCTATATTCATTGCCGGTCACCTATATTTATTACCAGTCACCTATATTTATTACCAGTCACCTATATTCATTGCCAGTCACCTATATTCATTGCCCACCACCTATATTCATTGCCGGTCACCTATATTCATTGCCAGTCACCTATATTCATTGCCGTTCACCTATATTCATTGCCGGTCACCTATATTCATTGCCCACCACCTATATTCATTGCCAGTCACCTATATTCATTGCCCAACACCTATATTCATTGCCGGTCACCTATATTCATTGCCGGTCACCTATATTCATTGCCGGTCACCTATATTCATTGCCGGTCACCTATATTTATTACCGGTCACCTATATTTATTACCGGTCACCTATATTCATTGCCAGTCACCTATATTCATTGTTCACGACCTATATTCATTGCCGGTCACCTATATTCATTGCCAGTCACCTATATTCATTGTTCACGACCTATATTCATTGCCGGTCACCTATATTCATTGCCGGTCACCTATATTCATTGCCGGTCACCTATATTCATTGCCGGTCACCTATATTCATTGCCGGTCACCTATATTCATTGTTCACGACCTATATTCATTGCCGGTCACCTATATTCATTGCCGGTCACCTATATTCATTGCCGGTCACCTATATTCATTGTTCACGACCTATATTCATTGCCGGTCACCTATATTCATTGCCGGTCACCTATATTCATTGTTCACGACCTATATTCATTGCCGGTCACCTATATTCATTGCCGGTCACCTATATTCATTGCTGGTCATGCTTATTTATTGATTGTCACGTATATTCATTGCTGGTCATCTATATTAATACTCATTGCCGATCACTTATATTCATTGCCAGTCATCTCTATTAATACTCATTGCTGGTTACCTATGTTCATTGCCTCACACCTTTATTTATCGCCGGTCACCTATATTCATTGCCCCACACCTTTATTTATCGCCGGTCACCTATATTCATTGCTATTCACCTGATGGCAGATGATGTGCGAGAGAAGGGATGGATCCTTTTGTCATCAGGGGACAAGCCGTCTCTGGCAGCAGCTTTCTCCCCTATGATACTTCCCCTAGTCGCTCTTTGTTTGCCAATTTCTCCCTTCAGTCACCCCCTCCCCACTTCTCCCCCCTTCTCTATAGACTTCTATGGACAGCATGTACCCTGATCCCTCAGTAATCTTCTAGTCTGTCTTTCCTTTCACTACAGATTTGAATTGTTTTGAGTGAATTATATATTTAGAGGAGGAGGGGGTGAGAAAGGAGCCTGGAGTGCGGAAATGGAAGTGTCTTTCATAGATTTTTATCATTCTTGTAATCCTAGTGACCATTCCATGAATTCATATTTTCTCTGTGTTTTAGTGTTAATGTTCGCTGGGTGGGATCTGCCTATGTCCTCAGGTGTTTAGATCCAGAACTCTCCGTTACATCTAGGGAACAGATTTACCGCCACCTTGTTAGGGCTACGTGCAGAAATGAAAGCCAAGAGCGATGGCCGTCGTCCATTACGTCCACATTCTGGTAGTTTTCCATTTGGAGGAAAAGTCTGGATTGTCTCAGTTTTACTGATTGAGGCGGGTCAGCTGAGCAGGTTATACATCTTCCTGCTCCATTACATTTGATGCAGTTAATTAGATTGTTAATTACAAGCAGGAATTTTAATGTAATCTGCTATTTGTTGTGGATCCTGCAGCCAGATGTAAGCCGTCACGGTCATCAGCCGCCATCTTGTTTTAGAGCAGGAGGATCGCAGCAGATTGACGTATAGTGTATTAGGAAAGGCTTCAGAATATTTTAGTGTTTGTTCATTTTAATACCTCCTTTTTTAAAGCTATTAAGTCCAGTGGGCGGTCTTATTAATGATTGACAACTGTCTTTTTAGAATTTTGCATAAAAAGATAACTGGCAATCACTAGTTCCACCCACAGGACTCCTAAGCTCAGAATGAGCATGAAGATTAAACGACTCTGTACCCACAATCTGTCCCCCCCAAACCGCTTGGCCGTCTGATAGCTGCTTTTACTCCAAGATCTGTCCTGTGGTCCGTTCGGCAGGTAATGCAGTTATTGTCCTAAAAAACAACTTTTAAACTTGCAGCCCTGTGTCAAATTGGCGGGTCCTAGAGTGTCTGTGCCCTAGCCTTGCACCACCTCTTCGTCCCTCCTACCCACCCTCCTCATCATTAGGAACGCTCCTAAAGGATTTTCAGGATGTAGGGGTGGAGAGACGGAGAGGCGATGCAAGGCTAGGGCACAGACACTTTAGGCCACGCCAATTTGACACAGGGCTGCAAGTTTAAAAGGCTTTTTTCGGACAATAACTTCATCACCTGCCGAGCGGAGCCCAGGACAGATCTAGGATTAAAAGCTGCTATCTGAGGGTGCAAGTGGTTGGGGGGGGGGGCAGATTGTTGGTACAGAGTCGCTTTAACCCCTTAAGGACCGGGGCAATTTTGATTTTTGCTTTTTCGTTTTTTCCTCCTTGTGCATAAAAGGCCATAGCACTTGCATTTTTTCACCTAGAAACCCACATGAGCCCTTATTTTTGGCGCCACTAATTGTACTTTGCAATGACATTTTGTGTTTTTAGTGGATATGTGTTTTTACGCCGTTCGCTCTGGGGTAAAACTGACTTGTTATATATGTTCCACAAGTCGTTACGATTAAAACGATATGTAACATGTATAACTTTTCTTGTATCTGGTGGCCTGTAAAAAATTAAAACCATTGTTTACAAATATATGTTCCTTAAAATCGCTCCATTCCCAGGCTTATAGCGCTTTTATCCTTTGGTCTATGGGGCTGTGTCAGGTGTCATATTTTGTGCCATGATGTGTTCTTTCTATCGGTACCTTGATTGTGCATATACGACTTTTTGATCGCTTTGTATTAACATTTTTCTGGATTTGATGCAACCAAAAATGCGCAATTTTGCACTTTGGGATTTTTTTGCGTTTACGCAGTTTACCGTGCGAGATCAGGAATGTGAATAATTAATAGTTCGGGCGATTACATACGCGGCGATAGCAAACATGTTTGTTTATTTATTTATTTACTTTTATTAATAACCTGGGAAAAGGGGGGGTGATTCTGACTTTTATTAGGGGAGGGGATTTTTACTAATAACAATACTTTTTTTTTTTACTTTTACACTTATACTAGAAGCTCCCCCTAGGGTTAGGGTTATTCCCCCCCTGGGGTTACGGTTATTCCCCCTGGTGTTAGGGTTATTCCCCCCCTGGGGTTAGGGTTATTCCCCCTGGTGTTAGGGTTATTCCCCCTGGGGTTAGGGTTATTCCCCCTGGGGTTAGGGTTATTCCCCCTGGGGTTACGGTTATTCCCCCTAGGGGACTTCTAGTATAAGTGCTTTGATGTCTCATAGAGATCTCTGCAGCATAGATATGCTGCAGAGATCAATGAGATAGGCACTCGTTTACTTCCGGCTACAGACTCTGTCCCCTTGAGATGAATGTGAGACATTACTGAGCGCGCTCTGTGACCTGTGAAGAGGTCATTCCACAGGGAGCTGCTATTGTCTCCCCTATCTACTGGTGTCACATGATGCTGCTGCAATGCTGTACAGATCACTTTACTGCAGCCTCCTCTTATCACCACAGACACAACAGGAAGTCTCAGCTTAGTTTTAGCCCCAGTGGTGAGAATGAGAACTGCAACATATCAGGATTATTATATAATATAGAGAGAAAAATGGAAAATTAAAAAAATGTCACTATAAAAACATACACTAAGTTATTATCTGATGACACTGTCCCTTTAAGGAAGGAGATGTTCTAGGCCATTGACCCAGCAGAGGGCACCTCTGGGTTTCTCAGATGGAGCAGAGACGTGTCCGCCGGTGGAATACGAGGGTCCGGGTGGATAAATTGGATGTAACTTGGGAATCAATAAATAATCAAGACAATTCGGCAAATGAAGTTGAGACGAATTTGAGCGGATGAGGAAGACGTCACATCCCGGTCCTGCAGGTTGTGTGTCCGGCACGTTTCACCTAGCGGGGCTTCCAAGGTTGAAGCAGTGATTCAGCAGCTACATGCACCCATTTCCATTGAGGTCAGTGCAAAGTGCGCTCTACCTTAATCATTGACCAGAGCTCGCTGCCTGCGCCCCCCGTCCTGTAACACAGTAACATGCTCAGCATCAGCCGATTGCCGGGAATATGCCGAAGGTTTTCCATCTATGAGGTGTGAAACTAATTCCCTGTGCGCGGAGCTCCTCATTCACCAGGCCTGTATGGCACAGTAGTATACAGTATACAGCTCTATAGAATTCCCTGCACTCCCCGGATCACTACCAGACGTTATTTGTAACTCGCTTATTTATAATTCTATGACAACTATTATTCTAATTGATCTTTAGGAATAGAGAAATAAAGAATGAGTGGTGTGAGTTACTCATTCAGGGTAAATACGCCCGCTCTTTGTAACTTTGTAAGGTCATTTTTTCCTTTATTTTATTGACTTTCTCCAAAATATTTAATTGTATACTTTTAGTTAGTTTTTTTATTTTTGTTTAGTATTACGTGGTCCACGTAGTTCTGGATATTCCTTTTATCAGCATCCCCTCCAGCTGTTGCAAAACTACAACTCCCATCATGCCCTAATACATGGGTGGGGAACCTTCGGCCCTCCCGCTGTTGCCTTCATCTGTCCAGGCAAGATGGGACTTGTAGTTTTGCAGCAGCTGGGGGGGCCGGCAGGTTCCCCATCCCGGCCCTGATAGAGGAAGCTGTTTGGCATGATGGGAGTTCTAGTCCCTCTTCTTTCAGCCATATAACAGTATAGCAGATAGCAGAATTCCTAGTGAGGATTCTATGTCTTAGACCAGAGGGATAAAACTTGCGGCCCTCCAGCTGATACAAAACCTGGACAGCCAAAGCTTTAGCTGGTGGGAATTGTAGTTCTTCTTGCGGCAGCAGTTTGACAATCCTTACTGGTTAAAGGGGTCCCCCAACAGTAAGCCAATCATAGAGTGTGTGTAATAAGTGTTCTCTTTCCCAGCAGGATTACTACAGTGGAACAGAAGGGTGAGGGGAGAGAATGAGATTCTTTCTTATTTCCCCCAACCCCTTCCCCAGGTATTCTGAATATTGTGGTCATTGCCAGGACTACCCCTTTAGGGCTGTATTATACAACATGATATTAAGGAGCAAGCGAGTGCCGACCGGTCAGATTAGTGCTAGCTGGCTCCTCGTTCCCTGCTCACTGTCAGGAACGGGGGAGAAGCCGGAGGGGCAGGCCGGACAGTCCTTAGATGGTCCGGGGAGCCCATAGGAGATAGCCGCGGTGAACACTGCGACCGGTTCTGAAGTCCCGCCCTTTTCCACTCCTCTCTGTGCTGATTGGCAGGTTGCTGTGTATAGCTCCTTACCTGAGGGGCGGCCATCTCCTTCAGGAGACCACTGTGGTTTTTCAGAGCTGTTATTAGCCAAACGGCAGAACATTTTTTTTGTACCATTTTTATCTACAGATGATAGTACAGATCCCTAGTTGTGTGTGTATGTATATATATATATATATATATATATATATATGTGTGTATGGGCCCCCAACCTAGGAGAACATCTCGTACTGCGGGGGTCATAGTCACCTGCAGTCCTCATCCGCGTTCCTGTAACCATCTGCGCCGGGCGTTTTTTGCCGTATCCCGCCATCTCGTCCAGACTCCCATGTCAGATGGCTTGAAGTGGTGCATTCACCCTCCGCGTCTCCGAATGTTACATTTCCAACCATTAGAAGGCTCCTTCACGTCTTATTTGACTGGTTTCAAAATTGCAGTTGCCATAACAACTTTGATATTTCTTTATTGTTATGGCAACTGATGAGCTAAAAATAATATAAAGAGACACTATCTAAAAAGACCAGCCCCCCCCCCCCTTTCCTCCCTTCATACATATATATACATTTTTTTATTTCTTTTTATTGTACATTCCAGGAGACCCGGTTCACTATGCCGATTCTCGGCTAAAAGGCGGAGCCGTAAGTGGCCAGATCGCAAAGATATTTCACCACTGGAGTCTAAGTAACAGGGTCCTGAATAGAAATGAGACCCTTTGTGTAACGCACCCTGTTAGAGCGAGTACTGACTAAGCGTGCCCCCCCCTGTTACATTATACGCGGGGTTCCTTGACTGACATACAGTCCCCAGCAGAGATCGGTCTGCAAACATTTGTACATTGTCTTAATACCTTTATAACATTTGTAGTACATGTTTCCTGTCATTGCGGAGTTTCCCGCTCCTCTCCTGGGCTCCCGCACAAGGGTTAATTGTGTATTCCTTGGAGAAGATGAATTTGCATAATATCTCGTTAGCAGGCCCAGATTTGACGGCGACAGGAGGAGGCTTGGAGGATATCCATTGGCTGGCATCCATCTTTTCGGAGTGGCTGCTATGCACTGGAGATGCTGGGTTTCCTCTTTCTGCACTCACCACCGCCATAGTGACGAGGCCGGGACACGGATCTCATTACCCGGATGGCGGGCGGCTCTGTTGGCTCCTTATTCCTCCGTATTTGGCTTTCTGGCTGGCCCCTATAGTCTTTGCTTCTACACTCTTTACACTTTGTTGTATGGACTGTCCATATAGATTTCCCTAAAAATGTATTTGTAGCAACAGCTGCCCCTTTAATTCCTGAATAGTTTTCCCAATGCCACCAACTAGTGTTGTTACCAGCTTGGCCAACTATATGATGCATGTATGGGCTGATCCACCAGCATGGCTGCCATTTCTGTCTTAAAGGGAACCAGTCAGTACATGTATGGTCATCGGACTCCCAGAATGGCTGCACCCACCTGACAGCCAAGTCTCCGGTGGTGTCTGGGGCTCCGGGCTCTGTGGATTTATGTCGGGTAAAATGCATTTTAATGCCGCACGTGAGGCAGGGGGAAAGCTATGGACTAGTCATCTGGTCTGTGACTATTCTGTCCTGTCAGTGCCGCTAACCGGCCTCCTTGCCTGTCAATCACCCTGCAGAGCGCGCTGACAGGACAGAGAGCTGTCACAGCCCATATGACTAGTTCATGGCTCTCCCCCGCCGTGCATGTGGTATTAAAATGCATTTTATCCAACATGAAGCCCTTGTAGCCCGGATCCCCGACACCACCAGAAATATGGATGTGGTTTGTTCTTTGGTAGACAACCCCTATAAGGGGTTATTCCTATCGCTGAAGTATCCCATCCTTTATACTGTAAATGCTAGATAAGGCCGGCACACAAGGGTCCCGTCACGGCCGACACACAGGGGTCCCGTCACGGCCGGCACACAGGGGTCCCGTCACGGCCGGCACACAGGGGTCCCGTCACGGCCGGCACACAGGGGTCCCGTCACGGCCGGCACACAGGGGTCCCGTCACGGCCGGCACACAGGGGTCCCGTCACGGCCGGCACACACGGGTCCCGTCACCCCCTGACTCATACTGCAGGGGCTTTGCAGACCCCTCTTCTCTACAGCTTTGAATATCCCTTTATATTTTCTCGGTATCAGGATAGTATTTGAATGGATATGATCATTTCCAGTTTTAGGCTTTAGGTTTCTTTGTTTAGGGTGGTTAATCTGCACCTCCTCAATGCGACTCCACCATATAGCAGCCATGGGAGAAGGTACAGGCTCCAGAGTGGCCTCCGCACGGGCACTGGGGCCGGGACCACTTGTCCTATTATTTCACTATTTAGCCAAAACGGGGAGTGACACTCGCACAGATGACGTATAATACTAAGAGACCCCAGCGTTGGTGCCCAGGCGCACGTGTGATGGCCACTCTGGGGTCCATGGATATTAGGAGTTGTATTGGAAGAGTTGAAGCCTATCCGCTCTTCTTCTCCCCGATGGCGATCCAGCAATGAACATGACGAGGAGAGTTGGTTGCCATTCTTTGCTACCATAGGGGAATCGAATGAGACATGATGGAGTTGCTTGGCAACTAGGACTGGTGGGTGGGTACAGATTGCTTGCAGAAGAGTAACCCCCTTCATGCCAGCGTGCACCAAGTCAGGACTCCCGAGGCAAATTATTCATATAGGGGGCAAAGCCGACATCATGCTTCACTGTTACCCCTCTGTACGGACAGTTATTACTTACACGCCGCTCCTTAGCGCGGTGGTGGGTGTTATATCTATAGTCATGAATGGGGGCAGCCTGTCAATAACATGTTCCCTTTGTGGAGTTGTTGAGGTGATTTTATTATGTTTTTTTAATGTTGGGGCCGGGTTTAGTAACACGGATGAGAGACGCTGAGTCACGTGCTGTTTAGCCGTTCTTTTATTCTGATGGAAATGTCAAGGTAACATCTCATCGTTTTTTATTTTATTTTTTTTTACGATATGATTAAAGAATATCTGTGGAAGCGACCCTCCCCGCGCGCGCGCTACCCGCCAGTAAACAAGCCTCACCGCTTACAATAATCACCCATTCAATTAAAACCTTTTCTTTTTGAGTTTTTGGTCTTGATCTGTAGTCTCCCCAGCCGTCCCCGAGCCTCCTGCTCTCATTATAATCCAATCTGGGCCATTTATAATCATTAGAATATATATGGCCGCGCTCCGCCACCGAACCGCACTGACTAAGACAAACAGCGGCTGAGTGGCGGCGCCCCGGTCTGTGCCGTGTATTTATGTGTCGGCCCTTTGTTCTCCCGCAGATGATTGTCGTGTCACTGATTAATCATTCCCGGGAAGGGTTCTGCATGAGGAAGGGTTCGGATATCCGCAAGCTAAAGGTGAAGCGAGAGAGAACGCCGGGTCCTTGTAACGCTGGGTTCACGCTGCGTTTTTTTGCAGTCAGTTTTTACACCTGTTTTTGCGCATCCGTTTTGATCTGTTTTTCCGTTTAATTCTAAAACAAATCAAAAATGCATCAAAACTAATCCTTTTTTTTTTTTTTTTTTTTAAATGTGCACAAAAGGGGGTCACCCAAAACAGACCCATTTTGATCTTTTTTTTTTATTTTTCTTTTTTCAACTATACCAAGTCAATTGAAAAACGGATGCACACAAATACAAAAAAATATAAACAAAAACATGAATAAACAGACTGCAAAAAACGCAGTGTGAATGCAGCCTGATATTTTAAGTGTGGGGTTACATGCCTGCCGATGGATGCAGCAGATCTGAAATGCTAACACTTCAGGTGAAAACCTTAAGAGAGACGAAATCTGAAATGAGGACGTGACCGCCATTCACCCCGGTGTCATCCCTCTGAGAGGAAGCGGTGCACTAGGAGGAGGTGGCCACCACTATTTTCTACCCATGAAAAGCAACACATAGTAACATAGATAGAAGTAAGAGGCCTTCATCCGCTCCACCAGTGGGCGGAAGAGAGAACTGATGATCGATCGCTCGTCATTTGTTAAAAGTGAGCTGTTCGCTTAAAAGGGGCACTCCAGCATTATTTTCAACTGATTTTAGAGAATTATATTGATTTATAATTTACTCTAATGTAATTTAATTCTCTGCTGCCACCTCTGTCCATGTCAGAAACTGTCCAGAGCAGCAGCAAATCCCCATAGAAAACTTCTCCTGCTCTGGACAGTTCCTGACATGGACAGAGGTGGCAGCAGAGAGCACTGTGTCAGACTGGAGGGAATACACCACTTCCTACAGCACATACTGCAGCGGATAAGTACTGGAAGACTGGAGATTTTTTAATAAATGTAAATTAAAAATCCATATAACTCCCTGAAACCAGTTGATTTTAGCTGGAGTGCCCCTTTAAACCAATCTTCATCTCCTTTGGAAAAAAAAAATCCTTTCAGACTCCAAATGCAATCAGAATAAATCCTCGGATCAATGACCTTTCTCAAGTATCTAGTTACTATATAAAGGTCATCCAGGCCCCTTCTACACTTTTAGTGAGTTCATTGTGAACAGTTCCTCTGCATCATTTTGGATATCCCTTTGCTACTAGTGTGTTGTGTTTTTTTTTTGCTGTGTCGTCTTTCCACCATCAGAACATGGAGACCTTTCCGTATTGATATGATGAGTGTTAATGTGTTAGCTGGAGGCTTGGCGCTTCTTGTTTGTGTAGTACGGTCTCTTTACTCAGCACTTCCTATTGTGTGCGGAGTACAGACACAGCTATTACAGCCAATGTATGGAAACTAGCAGAGCCATCAGTGTAAATACCATAATCGCTCTATTCTTATAGATGTCTCCATATATTCCTCAGTGCAGTTATATATTACGCTCATAGATCCCAAACAACAGAAAAACACCCAATCAGGCAGTTATGGTGAAGTGCACTAAAAATTGTTTTCTTTCTAATCAACTGGTTTCAGAAAGTAATATAGATCTGTAATTTACTTGTATCTCCAGTCTTTCAGTACTTATCAGCTGCTGTATGTCCTGCAGGAAGTAGTGTATTCTCTCCAGTCTGACACAGTGCTCTCTGCTGCCACCTCTGTCCATGTCAGGAACTGTCCGGAGCAGGGGAGGTTTTCTGTTCAATCTTTTTATTGAAAAATTTTCTAAAGTATTTTAACAAATGCCCAATAAAACATGTATTTGTACAACACGCGGCATAGTAGGATACAATAAAGCTTATGGTTACATGTGAGATATAGTAACATAAAAGTCCGGTTAACTAGGACCATGGTGAAAGAGGAGTAAACAGGAACATTAATATAAACTAAAACAGAACCATCTTCATTGTTCATGGGTCAGTTATTAGAGGGGTTAGCAGGAGAGGTTTTCTATGGGGTTTTGCTGCTGCTCTGGACAGTTCCTGACATGGACAGAGGTGGCAGCAGAGAGCACTGTGTCACACTGGAGAGAATACACCACTTCCTACAGGACATACAGCAGCTGATAAGTACTGGAAGACTGGAGATTTTTAAATAGAAGTAATTTACAAATCTATATAACTTTCTGGTACCAGTTGATCTGAAAAATTTTTTTCCGCCTGAGTGCCCCTTTAAGCAGTGTGAGCCAGGACAGTGGAAGTCTCCAGAACATATAGCCTTGAGCTGAGGTCTCCGTACACCACACTATGTTCTCCGAGCTGCTACATAGACGCTGAAGCCGCTAAGCACATGCTACTAACAGCCGAGTAGCCGCCAATTACAGACATTTGCAATGAATGCGACCGTCTACAAATGGCCGAGACCGAGAAGTTACGATTCTTAGCTTTTGGTTTGTGTTTTAGCTGTGACCTTTAGTTTGTTACACATGGATGCCTTACAGTGACCCAAGCAGGGACCCCTGTCCTCTATAGGAAGCAGCGTGAGGTATAAATAGTGCCGAGAAGAAGCCTTTTATACTTGAAACGGCCGTCGCTCTTTAGTTTTTGTGGAAAGCACCCTTTACTGTCCCAATAAAGCGTCTGTTACCCGATACTGGTGAGTGCCGCCTTCACTATATTCTCTATTGCCAAGATATAGCTGGAGCAGCACAAGTGGTTGAGTGTTATTACATATGGGAGTGTCACGCTGAGGTCTCCGTCTGGGTTCCTGTGCTGAGACGGTGCCGACAGTTTGCCTTTTGTAACTATAAATGCCTGAAAGGTGCTGTATGAGTAGTGTAGTATAATGGTACATGAGACGAGGGGCACGAGTATACAAGTATGTGCTGCATGTACGTAGACGCTGTCACAGGGGGAGATTGATCAAACATGGTGTAAAGTCGCCCCTAGCAACCAATCAGATTCCACCTTTCATTCCTCTCAGACTCTATGGAAAATGAAAGGTGGAATCTGATTGGTTGCCGGGGGGATTTGAGCCAGTGTCACTTTACACCATGTTGGATAAATCTTCCCCTGTGTTTGTACGTAGGAACGAGTGTTGATTGACCTGTCAAACTGTTCGGGTTCCTCAATGTTCTGTGAACCTGACCGTGTTGCCTCCAGCTTCTCCAGCAGTCAGATGCCCAGCATTCAGGTTCAGAGAACGATGCCGAACCCGAACAGTTCAGCAAGTTCACACAGCACTAGTAGGGACTCACAGGGTGTCACAGGAACCCCCCAACTTATATCACCCCCAGAAGTCAGAAGAGCCTTAATCCCCCCGCCCCCCCCCCAAAGGTCCAAAATAGTCTCGAAAGATAAAGGGTAAATGGACACTAGACTCTATTCTAACCTGACTCTGTAGATGAATAGGTTGTACTCTGCAGTAAGTGTGTGCGTGCGCATATATACGTCACATAATGTACACGATCTATATTCCGTATCAGGAAACATGTATTTGTGTTAGTAAGAAGGTGGAAGCACTTGAAGCCCAGCTGGACTGTGACATGTCCCAACCTTTGTCTATTTCCCTCTAACTGTGGTAGTAAAGAGGCAAAAACGCGATGGTTGGTAGAGAAGAGCGCCCATATGAGTATAGGGAGGACTCGCCTTCTTGTACAGTCGGCATTTGACTCCTAATGGCTGAAGAAGTTGGATGCAGCCTTAGTGTCCTGTAATACATGGGTACAGTCTATGGCCTATGGTCATATCCACGGTTTCCAGGACGTCCAAGGGCTGCATTCAACTTCTCCAGGCAGTGAGAGTCAGTTGCTGAGGGTTCTGGTTTGGACAAATGTAAGTGTTCAGGGTTAAGCAGGTTTTTTCATCACGATAAAAAACCCTAGAAAAAAAAGGGGAAAGGGGGATTACTGGCAGCACTTATCCTTCCCCACATGATCATGGTGGTAGCGGAGACTTTCCTAAACCTAGTGTAGTGCGTGAGCTTGCACTCCAGCCGCTGTGTGATCCTGGTATCAGTCTTCCACAATACTATTTATACTGGCTTGGACCATCTCTTTGGTGCCATTAGGGGGCGCTGTCTATTGCTGTCAGCAGGCCTCACTGTTTTTATTTTGGCCGGCCACCAAAGGACAGCCTTTACTCTGCGTCATCTCTCCGTCTCCTGCTTAATAGTAACATTCTGCTGCAAATTTCTCCTTTTTTCATTTGTTCTGGTGTAAGAAAATGCCCGGTAGCCTCCTGGGGGAAGACACTCCAGATCCTGGCCATTAGCTGCGTGGTATGAAGTCAGCGGCTTCCCTTACTGACAATGTACTGGGTCACATTGAATATCTGTCGGGTAATTTTCTGGAGCTTTTCAAGCCAATATGCACTTGTGTCAAGAGCTTACCATGATATCGTTTGAGAAGATGAAAAGTCTCTGACACAAAGGCGAGATAGACATCGCTCCTCTGGCTTTCATTCTTCACTGTTATGCCAAAGAAATCTTTTACTCTAATGGAATTTATCACCAAGATATAATACTCCATTCTGCTGCATTGATAAATGGTAGGAAAGGCTGTAAGTACTACACAGGCAGCAGCTAGACGGGCCCCGAGTGACCGGTCCTGGTAGGTGTCACAAGTATCCGGAGCCATGCTGACTGCATCCACAGCTGCTGAAGGGTCCATAGAGCCAACACCACCATCCAAGTGCTCCCACAGATGCTCAGTTGGGTTCAAGTGTGGGGATTTTTGGGGGCCTTGACAGTATTGATCATCTTCTTCCAACCAGTGTTGGATATATCTAGCCATGTGACATATCTCAATGTCACCCCAGGTGGACAATCAGTATGTATGGGTGAACTTGATCTACAAGGATGAATTCATACCAAAATTTATTGAGATCCACATGGATGAGAGGCCCAGAGAACATCCCCTAGACCACAACGTTGCCCCCACTAGTTTGTGTTCTCTCATCAATGGCTGCAGAAAGATTGTCGTCTGATGTTTATCTCCTGACACAGCAACATACATCCAGACAGTGTGACTCATCAGAGGAGACAACCCTGTACTGATGCTTTACCAACCTTCAGAGAAGACAGCCCTTTACCAACCTTCAGAGAAGACAGCCCTTTACCAACCTTCAGAGAAGACAGCCCTTTACCAACCAGCAGAGAAGACAGCCCTTTACCAACCAGCAGAGAAGACAGCCCTTTACCAACCTTCAGAGAAGACAACCCTTTACCAACCTTCAGAGAAGACAGCCCTTTACCAACCTTCAGAGAAAACAACCCTTTACCAACCAGCAGAGAAGACAGCCCTTTACCAACCAGCGGAGAGGACAGCCCTTTACCAACCAGCAGAGAAGACAGCCCTTTACCAACCAGCAGAGAGGACAGCCCTTTACCAACCAGCAGAGAAGACAGCCCTTTACCAACCAGCAGGGAAGACAGCCCTTTATCAGCCTTCAGAGAAGACAGCCCTTTACCAACCTTCAGAGAAGACAGCCCTTTACCAACCAGCAGAGAAGACAGCCCTTTACCAACCTTCAAAGAAGACAGCCCTTTACCAACCAGCAGAGAAGACAGCCCTTTACCAACCAGCAGAGAAGACAGCCCTTTACCAACCTTCAGAGAAGACAGCCCTTTACCAACCAGCAGGGAAGACAGCCCTTTACCAGCCTTCAGAGAAGACAGCCCTTTACCAACCTTCAGAGAAGACAGCCCTTTACCAACCAGCAGAGAAGACAGCCCTTTACCAACCAGCAGAGAAGACAACCCTTTACCAACCTTCAGAGAAGACAGCCCTTTACCAACCTTCAAAGAAGACAGCCCTTTACCAACCTTCAGAGAAGACAGCCCTTTACCAACCAGCAGAGAAGACAACCCTTTACCAACCTTCAGAGAAGACAGCCCTTTACCAACCAGCAGAGGAGATGACTCTTTACCAACCTTCAGAGAAGACAGCCCTTTACCAACCTTCAAAGAAGACAGCCCTTTACCAACCAGCAGTGAAGACAGCCCTTTACCAACCAGCAGAGAAGACAGCCCTTTACCAACCAGCAGTGAAGACAGCCCTTTACCAACCAGCAGTGAAGACAGCCCTTTACCAACCAGCGGAGAAGACAACCCTTTACCAACCAGCAGAGAAGACAGCACTTTACCAACCAGCAGAGAAGACAGCCCTTTACCAACCAGCAGAGGAGATGACCCTTTACCAACCAGCAGAGAAGACAGCCCTTTACCAAGGTTGGCAAAATGGAAGCCTTTTCTGCCAGTGTAACGTTTTTGGCGCTGATCATCGGTCTGCCCTTGAGCTTGTTTGCTGAACATCAGGAATAGAGAGAATGATCAGCCAATGATCGTGCCATCGGCTGATCATTCATTTAGGTTCAGACCTAAAATCATAGTTTGCAACCAGCGCATCACTACGGTGGAATAGTGGTGCGCGGCGACCGACGATTTCAGCAGCATCATATATTACCTGTCCGGGCTGCAGGTCTTCTTCTTCCTCCCGGACCCGTGCCGCACCAGCTTCGGAGCGGGGCTGTCTCAACTGACAGACCGTTTAGCCAATCACTGGCCAGAACCGCCGCGGCCAGTGATTGGCTAAACAGTCTGTCAGTTCAGACAGGCCGCTCCGAAGCTGCTGTAGTGCGGGACCGGAAGAAAGAAGAAGACCTGCAGCCCGGACAGGTAATGTATGGAACAAGGGCTGCAAGGACATCGGTAACGATGTCCCTGCAGCCCTCCCTTAACATTCATCAGAACCGTGGAATAGGCCCAGTAAACGAGCGCCGATCTAGCAGATCAGCGCTCATATACATCGTTTATCGTGCTTTGCTGGGCCAGTGGAATAGGACCCTTAGGGTGCCTTCACACATACCGACTCGCAGCAAAAAACTCGCAGCGAGTTTCTGCTACGAGCCGAGGTCCTGGAAGGCCCCTATCACTACATACAAGCAGTGGTCTGAAAGACCGCTGTGTGTATGTAATGCAGCCGCCCCCTTAACCCCTTCGGCTCCCGCACTGCTGTCTCCATACATTACCTGGCTCTGGCTGCACGGGGTCCCGGGGTCCCGCTCTGCCGCCCAGCCAGGCATGGAGTGCATACAGTGTGACATGAGGTGGCGGTATAGCCAGGCATGGAGTGTTTACTGTGTGACATGGTGGCGGTATAGCCAGGCATGGAGTGTATACAGTGTGACATGAGGTGGCGGTATAGCCAAGCATGGAGTGTATACTGTGTGACATGAGGTGGCGGCATAGCCAGGCATGGAGTGTATACAGTGTGACATGAGGTGGCGGTATAGCCAGGCATGGAGTGTATACTGTGTGACATGAGGTGGCGGTATAGCCAGGCATGGAGTGTATACTGTGTGACATGAGGTGGCGGTATAGCCAGGCATGGAGTGTATACTGTGTGACATGAGCTGGCGGTATAGCCAGGCATGGAGTGTATACAGTGTGACATGAGGTGGCGGTATAGCCAGGCATGGAGTGTATACTGTGTGACATGAGGTGGCGGTATAGCCAGGCATGGAGTATATACTGTGTGACATGAGGTGGCGGTATAGCCAGGCATGGAGTGTATACAGTGTGACATGAGGTGGCGGTATAGCCAGGCATGGAGTGTATACAGTGTGACATGAGGTGGCGGTATAGCCAGGCATGGAGTGTATACTGTGTGACATGAGGTGGCGGTATATCCAGGCATGAAGTATATACAGTGTGACATGAGGTGGCGGTATAGCTAGGCATGGAGTGTATACTGTGTGACATGAGGTGGCGGTATAGCCAGGCATGGAGTGTATACTGTGTGACATGAGGTGGCGGTATAGCCAGGCATGGAGTGTATACTGTGTGACATGAGGTGGCGGTATAGCCAGGCATGGAGTGTATACAGTGTGACATGAGGTGGCGGTATAGCCAGGCATGGAGTGTATACAGTGTGACATGAGGTGGCGGTATGGCCAGGCATGGAGTGTATACTGTGTGACATGAGGTGGCGGTATATCCAGGCATGAAGTATATACAGTGTGACATGAGGTGGCGGTATAGCCAGGCATGGAGTGTATACAGTGTGACATGAGGTGGCGGTATAGCCAGGCATGGAGTGTATACTGTGTGACATGAGGTGGCGGTATAGCCAGGCATGAAGTATATACAGTGTGACATGAGGTGGCGGTATAGCCAGGCATGGAGTGTATACAGTGTGACATGAGGTGGCGGTATAGCCAGGCATGGAGTATATACAGTGTGACATATACCGTGTGGTGTGCACATGGCTCGGCCGCCGCTCCTGCCGTCTTTTATGTCGATGAATGGCGTGCTCATCCCCACCTGTTTGTTTTCTTTGTTGTTCTCGGCACGGCAGATATTGGCACTTTTTTTTTCCTGTTCCCCCTTCTTTTCATCTCGTTGCTTTGTGTGAATATCATGAATATATGTATAGCATTAGTTTTTAGCCTCGGGCAAAATTCAAGAAAGTGAAATGAGAAGTTGAGCGTTTAAAATAAATTTGTTGGAATATTTTGCGCGGCTATTATTGTGCATATATTTTTTTCACATTCTTCTATATATCATGAGCTATAGAAATGAGGGTAAAAAATGCTTATTAGGGTTTTTTTTCAGTGATTTGCCGATTTATCGTGTAACAGAATGTTATTTTATCTTTTTTTTCTTTATTCATTTCTATATTTACCTGGATTGCCGTTTCTGGTCAGTATGTTTCCCACTTAAAGGGGTTATACAGGATTAGATACAACATACAACTCCATTCTATTGAAGTTAAAGGGGTATTCCACTCAGACATAACTTTTGATATGTTGCTGCCCATGGTGAGACTAACAATTCCTTCCATACTTGTTATTGATTATTCAGTCTCCTTCCCCCAGTTCTCACCTGCTTCTTTCTGCTAACGACACAAAAATCTGTGTGTGAGACTTTTTCTCTGTCTCCGCCTCTCTTCTAAAACGGCTGATGTAAACAAGTCCCTGGCAGGCTGTATCTGCAACATTGTAGCTTCTTTGTAATGCTGGCAGGCTTTATCACATTAAGCTCTTTAGCAACTTGACCTCAGAAGAGTCCTCCCAGCATTACAAAGAAGCTACAATGTTGCAGATACAGCCTGCCAGGGACTTGTTTTGTCAGCTGTCTCAGAAGAGAGGGTGGAGGCAGGGGAGACGTACAGAAAAGCTCACACAGTTTTTTGTGTCTTCAGCAGAAAGCAGCAGCTGAGAACTGGGGGAAGGAGACGGAAGAGATCATAACAAGTATGGAAGGAATTGTTAGTCTCTCCATGGGCAGCAATATATGAAAAGTTATGTTTTTTTGTGATTTTTGTTTGAGTCCTATTCTGATTGATAGGGTTTGTGCACCAAGGCGGCAGGGCCTGGGGTGGGTTTCTCCGCAGCCCGATCCCCCTGCATCAGCTGCATCTCTCAATATCAAATTGTGAAGAGGCAATGCGTCGTTGCAGTGACCCTTGTCTGGTATGTGTGATCTGTCAATCTGATTTCTTAGAATTTTGGTGACTGATTGGGATTTTCATTATGGTCAGGGGGTGGGGGTGGGGAAATTAAAAAAGACAATATGCTCACCTGTCCCCGTGCCCACGCTGCACCGTATCACCGGGCTCCCGTAGCCTGTCAGGGTCTTCTCTTTTCCCGGTTTCTGGCTACATCACAACCCGGGTTGAACGGCACCTGTGGTTGGGGTTTAGCCCGCTCAGCCAATGGGCGACTGCAGCGTTGTCCCACCCCTGTCACTGACTGGCTGAGCCGGGTGTCCGTCATCCCGTTCGTGACATAGCTGGAGGGAAGCCAAGAAGACGCGGCCATTGGGACTGGTGACTATGATTTCTTTATGTTTCCCCTTTATAAAGTGTCACTGTCCTGTCTCATGATATCAGCCGAGTCTGAGTGTTCACACCTGTACCGAATCCTGCAACAATTCTGCACTATATGAAATAAGACTTAACCCTTTACACACACATCACACCGTGCCAATCCTTCTGCTCACAAAAATCGCCCGTATTTTCTCCAGTTATTCTTCTGGTTTAGGAAGATTTATACTATTTCTGCCCCAATGTATCAGGATTTATATGGGAAGAGATGGAGCAGCCGAACCTGACCGTTCCAGATCCATCTAAAAAAGTTTTATCCTTATTTTATTTCAAGTTTCCTGTACCTGCCACCTATTATAGTACCACCCTGCTCTCCCCTATTATAGTACCCCCTGCTCTCCCCCTATTATAGTACCACCCTGCTCTCCCCCTATTATAGTACCCCCTGCTCTCCCCCTATTATAGTACCACCCTGCTCTCCCCCTATTATAGTACCACCCTGCTCTCCCCCTATTATAGTACCACCCTGCTCTCCCCCTATTATAGTACCCCCTGCTCTCCCCCTATTATAGTACCCCCTGCTCCCCCCCCCTATTATAGTACCACCCTGCTCTCCCCCTATTATAGTACCCCCTGCTCTCCCCCTATTATAGTACCACCCTGCTCTCCCCCTATTATAGTACCACCCTGCTCTCCCCCTATTATAGTACCACCCTGCTCTCCCCCTATTATAGTACCACCCTGCTCTCCCCCTATTATAGTACCCCCTGCTCTCCCCCTATTATAGTACCCTCTGCTCTCCCCCTATTATAGTACCACCCTGCTCCCCCACTATTATAGTACTTCCTGCTCTCCCCCTATTATAGTACCACCCTGCTCTCCCCCTATTATAGTACCCCCTGCTCTCCCCCTATTATAGTACCACCCTGCTCTCCCCCTATTATAGTACCCCCTGCTCTCCCCCTATTATAGGGTCTCCCTGCTCTCCCCCTATTATAGTACCCTCTGCTCTCCCCCTATTATAGTACCACCCTGCTCTCCCCCTATTATAGTACCCCCTGCTCTCCCCCTATTATAGTACCACCCTGCTCTCCCCCTATTATAGTACCACCCTGCTCTCCCCCTATTATAGTACCACCCTGCTCTCCCCCTATTATAGTACCCCCTGCTCTCCCCCTATTATAGTACCCCCTGCTCTCCCCCTATTATAGTACCACCCTGCTCTCCCCCTATTATAGTACCACCCTGCTCTCCCCCTATTATAGTACCCCCTGCTCTCCCCCTATTATAGTACCCCCTGCTCCCCCCCTATTATAGTACCACCATGCTCTCCCCCTATTATAGTACCACCCTGCTCTCCCACTATTATAGTACCACCCTGCTCTCCCCCTATTATAGTACCACCCTGCTCCCCCCCTATTATAGTACCACCATGCTCTCCCCCTATTATAGTACCACCCTGCTCTCCCCCTATTATAGTACCACCCTGCTCTCCCCCTATTATAGTACCCCCTGCTCCCCCCCTATTATAGTACCACCTGCTCTCCCCCTATTATAGTACCCCCTGCTCTCCCCCTATTATAGTACCACCCTGCTCCCCCCCCTATTATAGTACCACCATGCTCTCCCCCTATTATAGTACCACCCTGCTCTCCCCCTATTATAGTACCACCCTGCTCTCCCCCTATTATAGTACCACCCTGCTCTCCCCCTATTATAGTACCACCCTGCTCTCCCCCTTTTATAGTACCACCCTGCTCTCCCCCTATTATAGTACCACCCTGCTCTCCCCCTATTATAGTACCACCCTGCTCTCCCCCTATTATAGTACCACCCTGCTCTCCCCCTATTATAGTACCACCCTGCTCTCCCCCTATTATAGTACCACCCTGCTCTCCACCTATTATAGTACCACCCTGCTCTTCACCTATTATAGTACCACCCTGCTCTCCCCCTATTATAGTACCACCCTGCTCTCCCCCTATTATAGTACTTCCTGCTCTCCCCCTATTATAGTACCACCCTGCTCTCCCCCTATTATAGTACCCCCTGCTCTCCCCCTATTATATTACCCCCTGCTCTCCCCCCTATTATAGTACCACCCTGCTCTCCCCCTATTATAGTACCACCCTGCTCTCCCCCTATTATAGTACCACCCTGCTCTCCCCCTATTATAGTACCCCTGCTCTCCCCCTATTATAGTACCCCCTGCTCTCCCCCTATTATAGTACCACCCTGCTCTCCCCCTATTATAGTACCACCCTGCTCTCCCCCTATTATAGTACCACCCTGCTCTCCCCCTATTATAGTACCCCCTGCTCTCCCCCTATTATACTACCCCCTGCTCTCCCCCTATTATAGTACCACCCTGCTCTCCCCCTATTATAGTACCACCCTGCTCTTCCCCTATTATAGTACCACCCTGCTCTCCCCCTATTATAGTACCACCCTGCTCTCCCCCTATTATAGTACCACCCTGCTCTCCCCCTATTATAGTACCCCCTGCTCTCCCCCTATTATACTACCCCCTGCTCTCCCCCTATTATAGTACCACCCTGCTCTCCCCCTATTATAGTACCCCCTGCTCTCCCCCTATTATAGTACCACCCTGCTCTCCCCCTATTATAGTGTCTCCCTGCTCTCCCCCTATTATAGTACCCTCTGCTCTCCCCCTATTATAGTACCCCCTGCTCTCCCCCTATTATAGTACCCCCTGCTCTCCCCCTATTATAGTACCCCCTGCTCTCCCCCTATTATAGTACCCCCTGCTCTCCCCCTATTATAGTACCCCCTGCTCTCCCCCTATTATAGTACCCCCTGCTCTCCCCCTATTATAGTACCACCCTGCTCTCCCCCTATTATAGTACCCCCTGCTCTCCCCCTATTATAGTACCTCCTGCTCTCCCCCTATTATAGTACCCCCTGCTCTCCCCCTATTATAGTACCCCCTGCTCTCCCCCTATTATAGTACCACCCTGCTCTCCCCCTATTATAGTACCACCCTGCTCTCCCCCTATTATAGTACCCCCTGCTCTCCCCCTATTATAGTACCCCCTGCTCTCCCACTATTATAGTACCACCCTGCTCTCCCCCTATTATAGTGTCTCCCTGCTCTCCCCCTATTATAGTACCACCCTGCTCTCCCCCTATTATAGTACCACCCTGCTCTCCCCCTATTATAGTACCACCCTGCTCTCCCCCTATTATACTACCCCCTGCTCTCCCCCTATTATAGTACCCCCTGCTCTCCCCCTATTATAGTACCCCCTGCTCTCCCCCTATTATAGTACCACCCTGCTCTCCCCCTATTATAGTACCACCCTGCTCTCCCCCTATTATAGTACCACCCTGCTCTCCCCCTATTATACTACCCCCTGCTCTCCCCCTATTATAGTACCCCCTGCTCTCCCCCTATTATAGTACCCTCTGCTCTCCCCCTATTATAGTACCCCCTGCTCTCCCCCTATTATAGTACCACCCTGCTCTCCCCCTATTATAGTGTCTCCCTGCTCTCCCCCTATTATAGTACCCCCTGCTCTCCCCCTATTATAGTACCACCCTGCTCTCCCCCTATTATAGTACCACCCTGCTCTCCCCCTATTATAGTACCACCCTGCTCTCCCCCTATTATACTACCCCCTGCTCTCCCCCTATTATAGTACCCCCTGCTCTCCCCCTATTATAGTACCCCCTGCTCTCCCCTATTATAGTACCACCCTGCTCTCCCCCTATTATAGTACCACCCTGCTCTCCCCCTATTATAGTACCACCCTGCTCTCCCCCTATTATACTACCCCCTGCTCTCCCCCTATTATAGTACCCCCTGCTCTCCCCCTATTATAGTACCCCCTGCTCTCCCCCTATTATAGTACCCCCTGCTCTCCCCCTATTATAGTACTCCCTGTTCTCCCTGGTTGTAAATGATCTCTTATTATAGTATCTTCCCCCTTTGCTCTGTTTATAGCCTGGCTTTTATTTTTTACTTAATAATTAATACGTCGTTGACAGAACGGTTCACATTACACGTTACATTGCTGACTGGCTCCAGCCCGGTGCATGCACTCTACAGTCTCTGGATCTTTGCACCAATTCCTGGCTCCAGCCCGGTGCATGCACTCTACAGTCTCTGGATCTTTGCACCAATTCCTGGCTCCAGCCCGGTGCACGCTTCCTACAGTCTCCAGACCTTTTCATCAATTCTTGGCTCCAGCCCGGTGCATGCACTCTACAGTCTCTGGATCTTTGCACCAATTCCTGGCTCCAGCCCGGTGCATGCACTCTACAGTCTCTGGATCTTTGCACCAATTCCTGGCTCCAGCCCGGTGCATGCACTCTACAGTCTCTGGATCTTTGCAGCACCGATTCTTGGCTCCATCCCAGTGCACGCTCCCTACAGTCTCCAGACCTTGGACCAATTCCTGGCTCCTGCCTGGTGCACGCTCCTACAGTCTCCAGACCTTTGCACCAATTCCTGGCTCCTGCCTGGTGCACGCTCCTACAGTCTCCAGACCTTTGCACCAATTCTTGGCTCCTGCCTGGTGCATGCACTCTACAGTCTCCGGATCTTTGCAGTACCAATTCCCAACTTCAGCCCATTGGAGGCACTATGCAGTCACCGGATCATTGCAGCACCGATTTCCGGCTCCAGCCTGGTGCACGCTACCCACAGTCTGCGGAT